>NC_067406.1:31583465-31884362 GCF_009764475.1 Pristis pectinata | reverse complement strand
TTTGTGCAGAAATCCCAGACTTGCTGCATTTAAAAGGCAAAATGCCAGTGTGATGTTCCACACTTTGGCTCAGCTTCCCAATTATCATTGATGCATCTCCAGAAAAGTGCCTTGGGATTTTTCTGTGTGTCAAGGGAATCACATAATTGCAAGTACAGCAAAACATAAGAGGAAGAGGAAACCTTTCAGCCCTCAAGCCTGCTCTGCCATTTGACAAGATCATGGCTGAACCACTACCTCAGTACTACTTCCCTACTCTATCGCTGTCTCCCTTGATTAATCTAATATTCAGAAATGTACTGATGCAATCAATGACTGTGTCTCTACTGCCTCTGGAATAGGGAGTCCCAAAGACCAGAGTAGATAATTCCAAAGTTGCCACCATTTCCAGTTTGGCTTTCACTATCTGCACATAATTTTTAAAATTGCAGCTTTGTTTTCAAACCCATCCATTGTTTCTATCCTCGTATCTCTGCAATTTTCTCCAGACGTACAAACTTCTGAGATCTTTGTGCTCCACCAATTCTGTAAGAAAATGCAGGACTCAGTCATACATCCCCTCAAATCTGCTCAAACCATTCAATAAGAACAGGGCTGATATTGTGTCTCAAGGTAAACTTGCTCACTGATCCTAGCCTTGGGACGTTGTACCATTATACAAACACAAGTTTTGTAAGTTTTTTTCTGATGGTTAATTACATATTATATCTAAACTACATGATGTTAGAAAAAGATGTAAGATCAGGCCCAGTAAATTAGAACTCTAAAATTTTCAAGTCACTCCTCCTTGATATGGTGCAATGTGTGTGAGGCATCAACAAAGTCATAGATATGCAAATAAAATGACTTAAAGATACTAGAAATTTCAATATTAGTAGTGCAATATGACTAATTCGAATCAGACTGTGTGTCTCTAGATACTGGGATGATGTTCTCAGTGGTTGGAGAGTCCAGAACCAGGAGTTGCAGCCTCGGGATATGGGATATACCATATAGAGTCAGAGTCATTCAGCACACAAACAGGCCTTTCTGCCCAACTCATCTTTGCGGATCAAGGTGACTTTCTGAGCTAGTCCTATTTGCCTGTGTTTAGCCCACAGCCCTCTAAACCTTTTCTATCTAAGTACCTGTCCAAATGTCTTTTAAACATAATTGCACCCACCTCTAAAGCTTCCTCTGACAGCTCTTTCCATATATCAACCACCCTCTGTGTGAAAAACTTCAGGTCCTTTATAAACCTTTCCCCTCTCACCTTAAACAAATGCCTTCTAGTTTTAGATTCCCCTACCTTGGGAAAAAAACTGTGTCACCTTATCTATTCCCCTCATGATTTTTATAAAAAAGGTCATCCCTCAGCCCCCTTCACTCCAGGGAGGATAGTCCCAGCCTATCCAGTCTCCCTGCATGTGTAGCTCGAACTTTCTAGTTTCAACTCTACTTTAACAAAGTAATGCTGCTTAAATCATGCACGCTCTATTTGGCTCCATTCCAACTCACATCAGGATCCAAATAAAATATTGTTAATATACTTTTCCCCTCAGGTCACCTACATCTAGAATGCCTAGGGATCTGTCTGAAGCAACATGATTTTTAGTTCTGTTACCCAACTTTTTGTCATCAGCAAATTTAATTTGTCAGCAGATGAATATAACAGAAAACAAGGCAGCCATTTTGGAAATCAGCTTTTAGTAATGAACACTATCTCGTGGGGACTGTGGGAAAATTAAAATGGCTGTGTTGATGCAAGTTGGTAATAAGGTTGCAGTGCCTAAACTCTAACAACATGAAACACAAAAATATGTCCATATTACATGATACACACATTCTCTCATTGTTAAGAGGATATGTTCAATCAAAATCATAACTGCTTGACTGGAAAGGATACATGCACTGAGTTCAGAAGGCCAGCAGCTGAAAAACTGTTTTGTACATATCTCAGACTCGGGATGATGACTGCAACAGGTAGAATTTATTCAAATCTATCATGCAGGATTCCCATAATAAATTACTTTTGTTCTAGACCAGTACAATTAAAGTAAGGTGGATTATTCATTTTGAAATTTCACCAAGCAAAACAAATGCTTAAAGCAATGCAATACTGTTGATTAGCAAAGCAGGTGGCCAGCTAAATCTTGTTTCATGTTATCATAGAATCTCACTGCACAGAGGCATTTGTGGATCAAGTCAGTCCTTTGAAACTGCTATTCTTTTTCAATCTTTTTAGTGAGTTTCAAATTAATTTCAAATTAATATACATAACATTAGTGATTATACATATGGTGCAAAGAGATCGGGATAACAATAATAAGTCAATATATATACTCACAGGGAGTAAAATATATAATCTGGACCTCCCAATCTCTTACTAAGTGAGCATGATACAAAAAAAAATTTGAAAAGAAATTTAATTATATGAAAAGAGAACCCCCAAATCAAAAAAAAATAAACAAAAGCAAACCAAAAACTTCAACAAAAAAGAAACTGGACTGATATTTCTTTGGTTAAAAAAAACATTATTATGTCGTTAGCTCTGCTCCTCTATATTCAAAGGTTATTGAAAGGGATTCGAAAAAGGTCTGCTTATATCATATGGAATGAAACAGCTATTCAATTTGCCCCATTCCCCCGCTCTTTTCCCATAGCCCTGTATTTGTCTCCTCTTAAAGTATTTGTCCAATTCCCCTTTGAAAATTTTTATTTAGTCTCCTTCCATACCCCTTTCAGACACTGCACCATTTTTCTGGCCAAATAATGCCAGTGAAAACAATCACACCCTATTTATCCTATCAAACTCCTCTAAGCTTTTAAATACCCTCAGTCATTTCACTTCAACCTCTTCTGCTCCGAGATGTATTCAATAGAGTAGAAAAGGAGGAACCATGGATGTGGTCAGCTTGGATTTTCAGAAAGCTTTCAAATAAAGGGTCCTACAGAGGAGGTTGCTGAACAAAGTCAGAGTATATTGAGTAAGGATATTAGCAAGGATTGATAGTTGGTTAACAGGCATAAGACAAAAAGCAGGAATGCAGGAAAAACAGGTCCTTACGGGGTTGGAAAGGGGGACTAGTAAGATACCACAGAGATTGCTACTTGTGCCCCAACTATTTACAATCTATTTATAAACTTTCTGACTTGAGGCATAAACTGTAACATTCTATTATTCCTGATGACACAAAATTATGTCAGAATGTGCATAGATGCAGAGGCTTCACGAGGATACAGAAAAGTTGAATGAATGGGCAATGATATGGCAGATTCAAGGGATGTGGGCTTCACTGGCCAAGCCAGCATTCAATTGCCCATTACTAATTGCCCAGTGAGCTGCCTTCTTGAACCACTGCAGTCCTTGAGGTATGGGTATATTCACAATGCTATTAGGGAGGGAGTTCCCAGATTTTGACCCATTGCTAGTGAGGGAACGGCAAATAATTTTCAATTCAGGATGCTATGTGGCTTGGAGGGCAACTTCCAAGTGGTGGTGTTCCCATGCTTTTGCTGACCTTGTCCTTCTAACTAGTAGAGGTTGTGGGTTTGGAAGGTGCTGTCTAAGGAGCCTTGGTGGGTTGCTGTAGTGCATCCTGCAAATGGTACAAACTGCTGCTACTGTGTGTCGATGGTGAAGTGAGTGAATGGTTGTGGATGGGGTGCCTTGCTTGCTGTCCAGTTATTTGCTGCTGGATTCCTAACATCTGATCTGCTCTTGAAGCCACATTTTGTATATTTTTTGTACTCCAGTTCAGTTTCTGGTCAATGGTAATCTGCAGCTATTGATAGTGGGCGATTCAGGGATGGTAATGCCTATGAACGTCATGGGGTAATATAGGTGGATTTTCTCTTGTTGAATGCTGTCATTGCCTGGCACTTGTGTGGCACGAATGTTACTTGCCATTCATCAGCCCAGGCAGGAATATAGCCTGTTTTCTATTTCTATTTGCTCCTATTTATTATGTTCTCATGTAAAACAATCATTACACATTTTTAGAGGGCTCAACAGGTTGGATAGGGGAAGGATGTTTCCCTTCACTGAGAAATCTAGAACGAGGGGTCAGATGCTCACAAATAAGTCATCTGGTACAAAAATAAGGAGACATTTCTTTATGCAAATGATGGTGAATTTTTGGAATTCTCTATACCAAGAAGGCAGTCGGTGCTCAGTCATTGATTTCACTCATAATGGAGATTGTTAGCTTTTTGAATATTAGAGGAAACAAGAGGATGGGGATAGAGCAGACAAACAAGGAAAGAACAGGAAAATGGTGTTAGAATCGTGGAGCAAGCTCAAGGGCATTAATGGCCTACTCCTGCTCCTATTTCTTATGTTCTCATGAAAAACAATCATTGATTCTCTAGTCTTGCCACAAACTGATGTCCCTCAGCCACACGTTATCGTAGTATGCTCCCTCCGCTCCTTCGGACCTTGATGTCGTTCCTAAAGTGTGGTGCCCAAAAACTAAAACAATTCCCATTTCTATAGCTGAAGCCTAATCAGTGATTTACAAATGCTCACCATAATTCCTTTGCTTTTGTACTCTTTGGCCTGGAGTTTATTCAGTAGAATTCCCTGGACAACATGAAGTTTGTGTAAGTAGAGTACAATTTTAAGTGCAAATAGGGCAGAGTGCACTTTTTCAAGTCAGATTTTAAAATGTTGCTGGAGAAGCAGAATACATATGACCAAGCCCCAGATGATTTATCCATTAATTCCACTCATTCACAGGCCTTCAATGAATAAATGGGATTTGGAATACACTGCCTGATGGAAAAGGTGTATACAGATTCAACTGACACCCTTTAAAAAGGAAACACTCAGAAGGAAAAGATTGAGGGATACAGGGATGGGGGACTTGGAATTATTGGATTTGTCTTTAAAAGAGCTAGGGCCTTTCTCAGTGTCATGTTTCTCTAATAATACAACCATATGACAGCTCAGATTTCTTTTTTGAAAAGTCACTTTCAGTGATTTAAAAATAAATTATTCACAAGTGGTGAATTAACACTGCCATTTAAAATGCAAATTTTTATAACAAACCCATTTTCAACTGCACCACGTTAACATTTTTAAGTTTAAAAATAGAACAAGGAAGGGAGCGATCACTCTATTGGGAGTATTCTACAGATCCCCCAACAGCAGCATAGGCACTGAGGAGCTGATTGGGAGGCAGATCTTGGAAAGGTGCAAAAATAACAGGGTTGTTGTCATGGGTGGTTTCAACTTCCCTAATATTGATTGGCACCTCCGTAGTGTAAAGGGGATAGATGGCGCAGAGTTTGTTAGGAGTGTCCAGGAAGGATTCCTGACACAGTATGTGGACAGGCCAACTAGAGGAGAGGCCATACTGGACTTGGTATTAGGCAATGAGCCTGATCAGGTTTCAGATCACTCCGTGGGAGAGCATTTTGGAGACAGTGACCATAACTCCTTGACCTTTACCGTAGCCTTGGAGAGGGATAGGAGCAGATGATATGGTAAAGTATTTAATTGGGGGAGGGGGAAATATGATGCTATTAGGCAGGAACTTGGGAGCATAAATTGGGAACAGGTCCTTGGGGAAGTGTACAACGGAAATGTAGAGGTTGTTTAGGGAGTACTTGCATGGTGTTCTGGATAGGTTTGTCCCATTGAGGCAGGGTAAGGATGGCAGAGTGATGGATGGACAAGAGATGTTGACAAGAGATGTAGAATACCTTGTCAAGAGGAAGAAATAAGCTTACCTAAAGTTTTGAAAGCATGGATCAGACAGGGCTCTGGAAAGTTACAAGGTAGCCAGGAGGGAGCTTAAGAATGGACTTAGGAGAGCTTGAAGGGCGCATGAGAATGCCTTGGCAAGTAGGATTAAGGAAAACTCCAAGGTGTTCTACACGTATGTGAGGAATAGGATGACGACTAGAGTGAGGGTAGGACTGATCAAGGATAAAAGAGGAAACATGTGCCTGGAGTCAGAAGAGGTAGGGGAGGTCCTTAATGAATACCTTGCTTTAGTACTCACCAGTGAGAGAGACCTTGACGTTTGTAAGGATGGCGTACAACAGGCTGATGCTCTAGGGCCTATCAACATGAGGAAAGAGGATGTGCTGGAACTTTTGACTTTTTCCTCACTGGCCACAGGAGTAGTGCCAGATGATTGGAGGGTTCCTTTGTTTAAGAAAGGGAGTATGGATAACCCTGGGAATTACAGACCAGTGAGTCTTACTTCAGTGGTGGGCAAATTACTGGAGAAGATTCTCAGAGACAGGATTTATGTGCATTTGGAGAAGCAGAGGCTGATTAGGGACAGTCAGCATGGCTTTATGAGGGGCAGGTCGTGCCTCACGAGCCTGATTGAATTCTTTGAAGATGTGACAAAGCACATTGATGAAGGTAGAGCAGTGGATGTGGTGTCAATGGGTCTTAGTAAGGCGTTTGCTAAGATTCCTCATGAAAGGCTTATTCGTAGAGTCAGGAGGCATGGGATCCAGCGAAACAGTGTGGATTCAGAATTGGCTTGCCCATATAAGATAGAGGGTGGTGGTAAATGGATCATATTCTGCCTGGAGGTCAGTGACCAGTGGTGTTCTGCAGGGATATGTTGTGGGACCCCTGCTCTTTGTGATTTTTATAAATGACTTGGATGAGGATGTGGAAGGCTGGGTTAGTAAGTTTGCAGATGACACGAAGGTTGGTGGTGTTGTGGATAGTGTAGAAGGTTGCTGTAGGTTACAACAGGACATTGATAAGATGCAGACCTGGGTTGAGGAGTGATAGATGGAGTTCAACCCAGAAAAGTGTGAAGTGACACACTTTGGAAGATCGAATTTGAAGGTAGAATACAAGGTTAATGGCAGGACTCTTAGCAGTGTGGAGGAATAGAGGGATCTTGGCGTCCACGTCCATAGATCCCTCAAGGTTGTCGCGCAGGGGGATAGGGTTGTTAAGAAGGTGTATGGTGTGTTGGCCTTCAATAGTCGGGGTATTGAGTTCAAGAGCCGCAAAATAATGTTGCGGTTCTATAAAACTCTGGTTAGACCACACTTGGAGTATTGTGCTCAGTTCTAGTCACCTCATTATAGGAAGGATGTGAAAGCTTTAGAGAGGGTGCAGAGGAGATTTACCAGGATGCTGCCTGGAGTGGAGGGCATGTCTTGTGAGGATAGGTTAAGAGAGCTAAGGATTTTCTCTTTGGAGCGAAGGAGGATGAGAGGTGACTTGATAGAGGTGTACAGGATGATAAGAGGTATAACTTGAGTGGGCATTCAGAGATTTTTTCCCCCAAGGCAAAAATGGCTGTCACAAGGGGGCATAACTTTAGGGTGATTGGAGGAAGATATAGGGGGGATGTCAGAGGTAAGTTTTTGTTTTACACAGAGAGTGGTGGGTGTGTGGAACGCACTGCTGGCAGAGGTGGTGGAGGCAGCTACATTAGAGACATTTAAGAGACTCAGATAGGCGCATGAATAATAGAAAAATGGAGGGCTATGTGGGAGGGAAGGGTTAGATAGATCTTAGAGCAGGATAAAATGTCGGCAAACATTGTGGGCTGAAAGGCCCGTACTGTGCTGTAATGTTCTATGTTCCATGTATTTAAACGTAAAAACTTTTTAAAATGCTGCCCAATCATAATGATTTACAGAAGATTGGCATTTGCTGATATTCAAATGAGTTTGAGTTGTTGGGTGATGGGGAATGGAATGGTGGGGGTCCGTGGAAGTGGACTTTACAACAAAAAAACAGTTGAGTGTAATTTTCACTGGAATCCTCTGAATGAAACACTAATCCTTTGAATCTACCTATAAAGCCAAGGATACCATATGCATTCTCTTCAACAACTTTATCCATAGAACCATAGTAGCACAAAACAGACCCTTTGGCCCACCGTGTTGTGCCATCCATCAAACCACCCTCACACTGCCTAACCCCTTCCTCCCGCATATCCCCCCATCCCACACTCCTCCATATGCCTATCCAACAAGCTCTTGAATCTGTCCAATGTATCTGCCTCCACCACCACCCCAGGCAGTGCATTCCATGCACCAACCACTCTCTGGGTGAAAAACCTCCCCCTGACATCTCCCCTGAACCTCCCACCCGTAACCTTAAAGCCATGCCCTCTCGTCTTGAGCATTGGTGCCCTGGGAAGGAGGCACTGACTGTCTACTCTATCTATTCCTCTCAATATTTTATATACCTCTATCATGTCTCCTCTCATCCTCCTCCTTTCCAGTGAATAAAGCCCTAGCACCTTAAGCCTCTCCTCATATTCAATACTCTCTAAACCAGGCAGCATCCTGGTAAATCTCCTCTGCACCCTCTCCAACGCCTCCACATCCTTCCTATAATGAGGCGACCAGAACTGAACACCGTACTCTAAGTGTGGCCTAACTAGAGTCTTGTAAAGCTGCATCATCACCTCGCGGCTCTTACTCAATCCCGCGACTTATGAAAGCCAACATCCCATTGGCCTTCTTAACTGCTCTTTCCACCTGTGAGGCAACTTTCAACTTTCAATCCCGTCACCTTCAAAGGTTTCTCTGTACATTATCCCATTTAACTCCTATTCTCATTCTCCTTTCCAAAGGACATTATTTCAAAGACCTCTTTATTAAGTGTCATCTAAAATGATTCTGCCCATTTCATCAGCCTAGGTCCTGTAACCATCATTCTCATGGTTTACGATTTTTGAGTTTCTCATCGGAAAAACTTCGAAATTTTGCCCAGTATCCCCAAAGCCAGCTGATTGATTTCCATCAAAAAGTGCATTGATGCCAATAGTGTTTAGTATATCCCATTGCAATATCCATACAGAAACAACGGCTGCAGGTCTGACAGATCCTAATTACGCTACAAATCCAACAGCTGAACTCCAACATCTACCACTAAGAAGCTGTGGGGTAACACCAACTCCCACAGGTTTCTCTCCAAGTCATACACCATCCTTTTTTCATGGTCACTAGGTCTGAATCCTAGAACTTTCTACCTATTGTTCAATTTTTTGGGCAAGGCCAATATTTTTTGAGAAATCTGTGGAAGATGGTGTTACCCCGCACCTTCTTAGTGGTAGAGGTTGGGGTTTGGCTGTTGGATTAGCCCCGGCAGTGGCTTTTGTTGATTATACATATTGCAGGAACTATGTGCCAGAGGTAGAGGAAATGAATATTTACCTATTATTAAAGAACAGTGCAGTAGGGAAGAGGCAGGGAAGAGAATTCTCCCATGATACTAAATATTAAGGAAAATATTTGCATATACAAATATTCTTTGGCAATAGCTTTCTTTTTGACTGTGCTAGGCATCAAGGTCTCCTTCAGCAGAATAACAAACGAGAAATATGATGTAGATTCAGAATTATGCTGATTTTTTGATTGTGGACTGTATTTTGAGTATCAAATAGTAAAGATCCATTCACTTAACCTTAAAAGTCTACACATCACAAATCTAAACCAAACTTAAATTGTAACAGAGAAACAAGCCACCTAGCTCAACCAGTCTATCTTTGATGTTTAATTTTCACGTAAACAATAAACCAAATCCCACGTGCCTATGTCATTACACAATTACCCAACCTCTGTTGATTTGGTTTCTGCTTCCCTTATCTCTGACGGTGCACTTTCCAGCCTCTCAATCCTCAGTGTAAAAAATAATTCTCCTGCTGTCCATCCTAAATTTTCTGCATTTAATTGTATGTCTACAGTATATCCCCTCAGCTGCTGGAAGCAGCCTTGCTTAGTAATTCACACCAGTCAGTGGTATTCCTTTTGTTGAGTCACATCAGCATGTACCACATGTAACTTAGAATATAGAAAAGTACAATACAGGAACAGGCCCTTTGGCACACATTATCTGTGATTTATTCCATTAATTTCAATTAGATGGCACACTTTCAGGATACAAAGCTACTAATGGCAGAACAACTTGGTTGGGTGGGACTTGAAAGTATATCTCTGATCCTTCAGCATCACTGGTCTAAACCATGGAACTCCATCACAAAATTGTGAGAGTACCTTCAGCAGAATGAGTGCAGTGGTTTAAGATTGCTGCTCATTACCACCTTGTTGAAGGCAATTCATAGGTGATAAATGCTGGCTCTGCCGGTGATATCCTCATCACATTAAAAGAAAGAAATTATTGCAACTTTTTTTTTAAAAAGAGTGCATTCAATTCAATAAAGCACTTTATTAATAATAATAATAGATGAGGTTATTGGAACAAGATGTGAATAAATTCCTGTTTGGGAGGATAATGCAGAACTTGCCTCAAATTGGTTAAAATAGTTGATGGTAGATTTGAAAAAGAAGGCTGAGTAAACAAAATTGCTCTACCCGAAACATTTCTACGTTACTAGAGGGAGAGACAAACGGGTTCCCTTAACTTCTTGTTCCATGGTCATCATTCACATTAAAATGCCTGCTTAAATATTTAATCATCTTTGAACTTGTTTCAAAACTATCATGTCCCCTTCACAATATTAATAACCCAAAAACAAGAAACCTTTTGTCTTCTCATTCAAACCCTCACCAATGTAATTAATGCCTTTTTTATTTAATTACTGATTTGTAGCTACCTATTTTAAATAAAATAATGCAAATAATTTACAGTCAAAATGACCTCTTTAAATTTAGTTTGTATAAAGAACTTACTTCAGAATTTATATCCCAGTTCAATATAAAATCTTGACTCATGCAGAAATCTTTCCTAATTACTTCAATTGTTCAGCTCACTAATTATTAATCTTATGGAGCATATCTAATATCCTTTCCAAAATAATAATTTAATGAAAATTACATGTGGTAATTCAATAATTTAATCTTGTTCCAGTTGTGACAAAAACAATAACTTGTATATTAAAGTGTACATACTTCATTAGGCCCTATATAGCATTAAAAAAAATGATTTTGTTTAAATACCAAATGTAGATGCCATCACATGTAAGGAGAGATAAGTTACATATCTGGCTTGTAGAGTTAGCAACAGCTTACTTCGGGTGTCAGTTCCCAAGGGAGAAAGTGGTGGGTGTAATAAAAAATGTTCCTTTTTTGTCTACAACTTATTTGGGAGAAGTGCTCTTTTACTTTGTTGTCCCACACAGAGTTAAAAACAAGGATCTGATCTAACCTAAAAGGTCTAAATTTGATGGCAGTAGTAATATTCAAAGCATTGGAACGTCATGTTTCAATTGAACAAGATGTTGGTGAGACCACACTTGGAGTATTGTGTGCAGTTCTGGTTGCCTAGCTATAGGAAGGATGTCATTCAGCTGGAAATAGTGCAGAAAAGATTGCCAAGTATGTTACCAGGACTGCAGGGCTGGGTTATAAGGAGAGACTGAATAGGCTGGGCTTTATCCCCTGGAGCGCAGGATACCTTATAGATGCATATCAAATCATGAGGGGCATAGATAAGGTGAATGGATCACAGTCTTTTTTCCCAAGATAGCGGAATCTAAAACAAGACGGCATAGATTTAAGGTAGAAGGGGAAAGATTTAAAGCAGACCTGAGGGGCAACTTTTTCCACACAGAGGGTGGTGGGTACGTGGGACAAGCTGCCAGAGGAAGCTGTAGGGGCAGGTACAATTACAATGTTTAAAAGACATTTGGACAGGTACACGGATAGGAAAGGTTTATAGGGAAATGAGCCAAATGCAGGCAAATGGGACTAGCTCAGGTAGGCAACTTGGTCGGCGTGGACAAGTTGGGCCAAAGGGCCTGTTTCCATGCTGTATAACTCTGTGACTCTACAGCTTGTTGATGTTGGGTATGATTACTCTATGAAACTCAAAGTTTAAGACAGAAATCCCAAAATGTCAGTGAGTCCTCCATAGGCTACTGTTTCTGCAGCATTTTCTTCTGTAATCAATGGAAGTCACTTGATTGAATGTAAATTTCAGCTATTTATAAATTTGCCCCATTAAAAAACATCTCTAACTATGCTTTGTGATAAGACCCAATAGTGTTCTGAGCTAGAATTATTGCTCAAACTGTCTGATCAAAAATACTAATTTTATTCATGTGTATTGCATAGAATATTGCAAAATATAACGATCTCATTTCTTTTAAAGATTTGTTTACCATACTTTAGATTTTATTTTAAACAAGCATGTTTGCTCCACATATTTAGCACTCCATACAATAGTCAAAATATGTACCATATTTTCAAGAAATGTGACAATATTAATAAGCCTAGGGGGATTGTACAGTACAGACAGTTTGTAGCTCACATGTCCAGACAATTAGCAACATTTAACAACCTAGCAAGCCAAGAGACAACCAAGGGTTCTTTGAGGAGGGAGGAGGGGCATGTATTTTTAAAGATTAAACCATCACTTCTTCTTGGATGATCTTTGTAGTTTTTGACTACTAACAAATCCTATGAAATTCACAAAACAATAACAACCAAAGCTCCAATGTCATGGTTTGATCTACAAAAGCTTGGGAAATGTTAAGTGATCAAAAAGCTGTTGCATTAAAAACCATTTGAACAATTACCAGCAAACAACTGAAGACGACTCCATTTGAAACCTTGTGGCCTTTGAGGGGCTGGTTTAAACAGGCAGGCAAACAGAACTACTGCAATTTGTAAACCACTATGTCACAAGGAGTGGATTATTTACAGAATGGTATTTTAAGGGAATGATGCAGTTGCATCAAGCTAAGAAAGAAAATAAAGACAGCAATTCATCAGAAAGGGAATGGGTGGGGGCGAGGCGGGAACAGCCAGTGGGGGGGGGGGGGGGGGTATAGAGGAGTTGAAGTTGTTTTCCACCCAAGTAGTGCCAGCACTTCCTCCTTTTTGAAACCTCACTGCCTCCTGCCTCTCCTTGTTAAAGTATTTTTGCTCTAATTATACAACTGAATTATATAACTGAATATGACCTTTTTCCAGACTTCTTTTTAAAATAGTCTCCACTGTAATGTGCTAAACACAGTCAATTTACTCTCAGCATAGTTGCCCAAAAGATAGCTTGGAAACACTCAAGAGCAATAGGATGTCACAGTAGTTAGTGGTGCTGTCTCAGCTCCAGGTACCCAAGTTCAATCCTGAAGTCGGGTGCCGTCTAAGTGGAGTTTGCACATTCTCACTATGAATGAAGAACAGGCGCTTCTGTTTTCTCCCACATCCGAAAGCCATGCTGGTAGGTTAAGTGGCTACCATAAATTACAAAAGAATGAAAGCACATGTGGAAGTGGGGGGGAGGGCAGAAAGATTTCATGGCTATCTGGGAGAGAACAAGTTGAGGAATAGAAGAAGGGCAATGGGACCGAAGCAATTACTCTGCTGGGAGCTAAAAAGACCTGGCGGGCCAAATGGCTCCGTTCTGCATCGTACTATCTAATAAACAACAATGTTCACTAGTTAGTCAGGTTTTAACAATATTCTTGAGTGACTAAACATCAAACAAGATCAAGCTTCCAAACACCATTCCTAATCTCTCTCTCCTTGGCTCAACATCTGCACTCTTCATGACTGCCTGTGCAATACTTTGGAACATTCTTTACGTTAAAGGTACTACAAGCATCAAGTCATTACAAATGGCTGCAAAACAAAAACAGAAACTCAGTTGGCTGCTGTCTGAGAGACTTTCAGTCAGTTCAATGGTACTCCCATTCTCAGCATCTTCTCTCCAATTGTCATTAATGATTAATACTACTTAAAAAGTAACTCAACTAAGGGAAAGTCAGATCTTAAATCACAATACAAAAGAGAACCAATAAAAAGAATTGAGTGATTTGATCAATGGAAATAAAAATCAGGGCAGATGTAAAATAGTCTGCCAACTCATACACATTCACTTTACATTCTCAGCAAAAAGTCAGTAACAACTCACAAGTTTCATTGGTTTACATATACCCAAGTCTTGAAATTTTCTGTATTAACCAATAAAAAAAATGAAAAACCACATTCTGAAGCACCTACCTAATAGACTAACTGATTTTTCCACTGATAAGACTTTGTGCTAGCATGAAAAGTCATCCATGCAAAATTTACATTTTCATTCATTCTTATTTAACAGTCTTGTGGCTTTCAAAATACCCCATGAGCCACTGACTAATCCCATTTGCTTATGGGACACATTGGCCAGTGAATTGACAAAGGTGGGAAAGGCCAGAACAGTAAAGGCACAGGAAGAAAATGGGCCAAGAAACAAACAATATTCATGATGATGTGAAAGGAAATCAAGATTTTAATTGAAGTTAACAGAGGCAAAGTTGGAACTAAACTGTGTTATATTATCAATTAAGTCCAGTGCATTTTAACAGAGACTTGAAATTTATGCATCTCAAGAACATTTTTTATTAATATAAATTCTGAATTTTACCGAACAGTATAAAACAAAACCCAAACTCTAAAAGCAAAAAAAATTCAAGCCCTATATCTCAAGTTTGGTGTTCTAACTGGAACTTAAGTCACCAGTGAAGCAACAGCTCTAGGAACATCACTTTGTAAAATTCCAAGCTTACCAAGTTCAATAGTTGCTTAGGTTTAGCAGACCAGAATGTCAGGGAACTTGGACAGCAGATTGGAATTTGCAAGGTCCAAATGAAAGGGAAATAGCTTAAATAATATCCCTGAAAGATCAGGTCACATGTGTCTACAGGCCCTTCTTTACTGAACACATCTTGTAGCCCTGTAAATGTGGGACATTCTGCTGCAATCAAAAGTAAATGTGACCAATCACATTAAATCAAATAATACACAGCTCTGTAAAGAGTAATACCAAGTGCATATAACACGGTTCAAGGTCCTTACAGCTGACACCAGCTTTACAATTTCTGTTTATGTCTATCAGATTTTGTGATCATTGATTAAGGTTTCCTTTCTCGAGAATTTAGAATTTATTATTCTAAGGCCCAATTAATCCAATGGTTTTTATGTTCCTCTATTCATAAACACTGGTACTGATACCCTAATTTGGATTTGGTCCCACTCATTCATCAACAATTTGCTCTCTGAACTTCATTGGTTCCTGGTCCACCATGACTCCATTTTTAAGTTTTCAAATTGTTTTCAAATCCTTCCAATGGTTTCAGCATTCCCCATCACTTTAATCTCCTCCAGTTTAAAATCCACCAAGAGCTCAAGAGATCCTCCGACTGTGGTGGCATCTACATCTCTGCCCTTTCTCACCTCCTTACTGGTGGCCAGGTATTCACTTGTTACAGAGCATGGGAACAGAAAATCGTCGGCCCACTGTCCACACCGATCATCAAGCACCCATTTTTACACTAATCCCACTCTAATCCTTATTATTCTCCCACATTTCAATCAACTCTTCACCCCCACATTCTCCTACTTGTCTACAAACGAGGGCAATAAACCTTCCAATCTGCACATCTTTGGGATATGGGAGGAAATTGAAACTTGGAAGAAACCCATGTGGTCACAGGGAAAGTGTGCAAACTCCTAAACGTCACACCTGGCCAAAAGCTTTGCAAGCCTTTCCCTAGGACCACTTCTCCACATGCCTCTCCTCTAAGATGCACAGTAAACTCTAGCTTTTTGGCCCAAGCTTATGAAGTCCCCTACCTTTTGGCTCAGTGTCAATTTTTGTCTAATTCCACTTCACTGGAGCATACAGAGCCATTTTTCTGCACTTGAAGCTTTACATTTATGCAATTTGTTGGTTTTTTGTTCTTAGCTGTATCTATCTAATACTGCAGGCATAATTAATGGTGTTTTCAAGAAGGACACGATTCATTCACCTCAAAAAAAAACAACCAGGACATTGCTGGGAAGCTAATACAAAATACTTGACTACATGCAACTTGAAAACAGTGCTCTTTGACACAACTTGATTTACCTGCCCTCCTGCTTCTGCAGCATTCTGGAAATGCGTGGCAAGCAAAATCTCATCCAGGAATGTCTCACTGCATTCCAAACACTTCATGCCATATCGGGAAAGCTTTGACGGATCTTCATCAAGGGGCATTGCTGGGAGAATGGGAGAACTGGCAGGGGCAGAGATCACAGCACTGGTTATACTTGTAACAGTTTTTGGAACAGCACTTGAACTGCTGCTGGCTGTTGTCAAGAGCGGCGCAGATATAGTAGTAGAAGAGACACTAGAACCGGAATTGGGAATGATCATCTGATCTGCAGGAATGGGTTTCATAATTAGATGGGAGCACTGCATTACCACACCCTTGTCCTTATGCCCACGTGCATGAGAAAGAAGACTGCATTTGTTGAAGAACACTAAATTCTTTGCACAGTGGTTACAGGTCACTTCAATCCGCACACTTCTCCGGTCATAATGCTGCGCCAAACTCTTCTCCAAAGCAAACGAGTCACCACATTCTAAGCACTTGTAACCACGGAGTGGTATAGTGATATTAGCATTAGTTGGAGGAGTAAGGTTGGGCATATAGATAGGAACTGGATTTACACTGCTCAGCACCTTGTTAAATGTCTCAACCACTGCATTCTGGGAATGGGCCACCACGTGAACCCTTGAAACTTTTTTTGGAGGCTGGGTGGAGGAAGTGGTGATTAGTGTCTGCTTTATGGGCTGTTGTGTTTTGGAAAGCACTTGACGGAGTTCCGATGTTGTTTGGGCAGACTGGGGCAGAAGGTTCAGGTTAGCAAGGTGGACAGTCTTTGGCACGAGTTTGGCATTTACAAGGCTGGATGCTGGCACCACCACTGTTTGCTGCTGCATAGCATTGGCAGCTTTGAGGATGGCGCTGCTGGCACTCTGAACTGAGGCAGCAGAGATAACAGTGGCTTTGACTGTAGTGTTGTTAGCAAACTTCAGGTTGATCACCTGTGATCCTGCAGTCTTTACAGCAGACACTGGAAGGAAAGCAGTGGCAACTGGTTTAATTGTAACCTGTTTTTGTGCAACATCAGGAGACGTTACTGCACCAGAAGCTGTAACCAGCGCTGACTGGATCGGAGTTGTGGGAGGCGAAGACACAGGAGACTCTGCAGGAGGAGATGACAAAAGTGATGAGACGATCATGGAGTTTGCCTGATCTGGTCCTCTTCTACCAAGCTCTTGCTCAACTTCCGGCATGATTCTGGTCACCATTCTGGTAATTTCACCAGACGACGTTTTGATAGTCTTGATGCGGACCTTGGGGATGGCAGGCGGTGAGCTAGCAGGAGAAGAAGGGGACCCTTTCATGCTACTTTCACTGGACACACTCCGAGGGCTATCAGGCTGCTTGATGGAGGCTTTCTTCACCACTTCCATCGGGCTCTGAGGGCCCTCAGGAGATTTCTCAGTGACTCTTGGGCTTTCTCTGGATTCTTTTAAAACTGGAGAAGGGCCCCTGGAGACTGACTGTGTCTCCTTGATGGTGTCTGCTGCTGCCTTTTTAGCATTCAAAGCTGCAATTGCTGCAATGCATGAGGAAAGTTTGGAAGAGGATTTGGCCCTAAGATTTGAAGAGCAAGCAACAGTCACTCCAGCTTTCTCAACACTTTTGCCATCAAGGGTTCTATTGTCAAGCTGCTTTTCAGAGGAACTCTTAAAGCTCTTTTCAGCATCCTCATCAGACAACTTCTCATCCAGATTTCGGGCTTTAAAGGTCTCAAGAGTCCCCGGGTTAACACTGGAGCTTTCACCCTCTCTGTTGCTTTTCATTATTTTACTCTTCTGTTCAGCATCCGGGGCAGACACTTCTGGTTTGACCATGTTTTCCCCTCCTGGCTTCCTTGTCTTCTCACAATCTCGTTCTGCAGGTGGGCTCGGAAGTACATTTGCTTGAAAAACCGGTTGACTTTCCTCTTTGACAAGTGGAGGATCATCAACTTCTATTTTATCGTCATCCTCAAACTCTTCCGCACTAGAAATAGGGCTGAACTGGCTGAAGGCAGAATCTTTGAGTCCGGTTTCAGAGCCTTCAATGGCCTCGGCTCTGGACAAATCTAATTTAGCTTCGGCCACTGGTGCTCCTTCACTCCTGACTGACTTACTGTTTGATTCTTTAGAATATCCATCCAAAGCTGACACACTCAGGAAGCCATTGTGCAAGCCATTTCCTGAAGAATGATGATTTTCTTTATCGAGAGCTGGGGTTTCTGTGGCTGTGGCTGCAGCCTCGCATGAGTCCAGAGTTCGGATGTTTTTTACAATAACACTTACTACCCCATCAGGCGCAGAGGGAACCTGAGCATCATCATCCACTTGAATACTTTGTTTCAGTTGTCCTTCATTCTCATCATGTGCAGATTCAATTGCTGCTTTAGGATCAACCTGCATATCTGGGATGTCAAAAGCAGCAAGCAGGTCATCGAAATCTGGGGTTTTCATATCCCCCATGATCATCAATTTATAGGTATGCAAAGCTGCAAGAAACAAAAAACAAAGTTACATCATTTGTTGCTTTTCATTATGGTAATAAACTGAACTTCATTCCTTTCCCCAATTTACCTCCTTTCATGGGTGAGGCTGTTAAGCAAACAAGATGAACCACAGGAAGTCAAGCAGTATCCATCGAGGCAAAGGGATGGTTGACGTTTCAGTTCGAGACCCTGCATCGGGACTGAGAGTGTAGAGGGAAGATAGCCAGTAAATAGAAGTGAGAGGGAGGGGTGAGACAGAGGCTGGTAGGTGATAGGTGGAACCAGATAAGGGAGGGATGTTGGGCAGATAGAACCAGATTGGGAAGTGTGATGAGTCTAGGTAAAAAGGTTGGGAGGAGGAAACATGGAAAAAGTGAACCAAGAGAGAGGGGACCTGGGTAGACTGGTGGGAGTGGGATAGGAACATAATTGGAAAATTCAATGTTCATGCCACTGGGCTGTAGGCTACCCAAGCGAAATACAAAATGTTGTTCTTCTGGTTTGTGTTTGGCCTTACTGTGGCAGTGGAGAAGGCAGAGGACAGGCTGGTCAGTGTGGGAATGGGAAATGAGTTGAAATGACATGCAACTGGAAGCTCAGGATGGCCATTGTGGACAGACCACGAGCACTCTGCAAAACAGTTGACTCGATTATGCTTGGCCTGCTAGAGGAGGCACCAAATGCAGCAGACTAGGTTGGAGGAGGTGCACATGAATCTCTGCCTTGCCTGGAAGGGCTATTTAGATCCCTGTATGGTGGTAAGGGAGGTGGTGTAGGGACAAGTGTTGCAGTGTCTACAGTTGCAAGGTAAATGGAGAGGGGTGGCTGGGAAGGGATGAGCAAAGAGAAAGAGAGAGAGAAGTCCCTGTGGAAAGCAAAAGGGGAGGGAAGAAGGGAAGATGTGGCTGGTGGTGGGAACCTGTTGGAGCTGGTGGAAGTGGCAAAGAATGATGTGCTGGATGCGGTGGGGTGAAAGGTGAGGACCAGGAGACTGCTATCTCTGTTTTGTCTGGGGAGAGGGGTGGTAAGACAGAATTTTCCAAATTCAGGTACCCCCCTACTCCCCGTATTCCTTTCCATCTCCCACCAGACCACACAGCTTCTCTCCCCCTTTATTCACCATTTCCATCCCCTCCGCTTACCACCCCACCCCACCCCACCCCACCCCGCCCCCCCCTTTACCTAGACTCATTATCCTCCTTCACCTGGTTCCATCTACCTGGGTTTCTACTCCTTTGGTTCACCTTTCCTATCTCCTCCCCAACCCATCTGCCCATCATCCCTCCCTTATCTGGTTCCACCTATTACCTACCAGCCTCTGTCACTACCCTTGCCACTCCCCTCCTACATCTGGCTCCACCGGCCTATTTTCTTCTTTTTTATATATTTCTACATATCATCTACCACTCCTGTATCCCCCTCAGCTGGTTCCACCTATCGCCTACCAGTCTCAGTCTCACCCCTCCCCCTCACTTCTATATATTGGCTATCTGCCCTCTACACTCCTGATGCAGAGTTTTAATCCAAAATGTCATCCATCCCTTTTCCTCTACAGATTTCCTCAACCCGCTGAGTTCTTCCAGTGGTTTATTTTTTACTCCAGGTTCCAGCATCTGCAGTTGCTTGTGTCTCCGAACTACAGGAAGTAATCTAGAACTTATTCAATTTAAACAGATATACAGTTCACCAGTATTCATATAATACAACTCTACAATTAGCACAGTCACCTAATATTTTACCCCAAAGATTTGCATGCAAGATATATATCTTGGCTTAAGATTCACAATGGTGCACACAACTTGAAAAAAGGAGTTGTTTCAATAAACATATCACATATTCGTTAAAAATAAATACCTCCATTTATAAAAGTATCTTTCACAACCTCAAGATGTCCCTAAGTAAGCTATAGCCAATACAATACTTCTTAAGAATAATCTTGACATGAGATTACACACCATATATGGCATAGAAACAGGTCATTTGGCCCAAATTGTTCATGTCAGTGCTTATACACCACGTAACGCCAATTAACCCATTCCTCCTTTCCTCATTCCCTTCTCCCTTATGCACTTGTCTGCCCTCTCCTCAAATGTAAATGTCTGATAAGACCCTAAGAATTAGCATTAGGAGTAGACTATCTGGCCCATTTGTCAAGATCATGATTTATCTTCTCCCTCAACATTACTTTCCATAGAACCATAGAACAATATGGCACAATACAGGCCCTTTGACCCACTATGTTGTGCCACCCTTCAAACCACACCTAAGACTATCTAACCACTTCCTCCCACATATCCCTCTAACTTAAATTCCTCCATATGCTTATCTAACAATCTCTTGAACTTGACCAATGTATCAGCCTCCACCACCACCCCAGGCAGCACATTCCATGCACCAACCACTCTCTGTGTGAAAAACCTCCCTCTGACGTCACCCTTGAACTTCCCACCCAATACCTTAAAGCCATGTCCTCTTGTTTTGAGCATTGGCGCCCTGGGAAAGAGGCGCTGGCTGTCCACTCTATCTATTCCTCTCAATATCTTGTATAGCTCTATCATGTCTCCCCTCTTCCTCCTCCTCTCCAATGAGAACAGCCCGAGCTCCTTTAGTCTCTCCTCATAATCCATACTCTCTAATCCAGGCAGCATCCTGGTAAATCTCCTCTGCACCCTTTCCACTGCCTCCACATCCTTCCTATAATGAGGCGACCAGAATTGGACACAGTACTCTAAGTGTGGTCTAACCAGAGTTTTGTAAAGCTGTATCATCACTTCGCGGCTCTTAAACTCGATCCCACAACTTATGAAAGCTAACATCCCATAAGCTTTCTTAACTGCTCTATCCACCTGCGAGGCAACTTACAGTGATCTGTGGATATGAATCCCCAGATCCCTCTTTTCCTCTACACTGCCCAGAATCCTGCCATTTACCTTGTACTCCGCCTTGGAGTTCGTCCTCCCAAAGCGTACTACCTCGCACTTCTCTGGATTGAACTCCATCTGCCACTTGTCAGCCCAGCTCTGAATCCTATCAATACCCCTCTGCAAACTTCTACAGCCCTCCACACTATCCACAACACTACCGATCTTTGTGTCATCTGCAAACTTGCGAACCCAGCCTTCCACCCCCTCATCTAAGTCGTTAATAAATATCACAAAAAGTAGAGGTCCCAGAACCGATCCCTGCGGGACACCACTAGTCACAGCCCTCCAATCCAAATGCACTCCCTCCACCTTAATCCTCTGCTTTCTACAGGCAAGCCAATTTTGAATCCACACGGCCAAGTTTCCCTGGATCCCTTGGCCTCTGACCTTCTGAAGAAGACTACCATGCGGAACCTTGTCAAACCCCTTACTAAAATCCATGTAGACCACGTTCACTGTACTACCCTCATCAATCTTCCTGTTCACCTCCTCAAAGAACCCTATCGGGCTTGTGAGGTAAGATCTTCCCTTCACAAAGCCATGCTGGCTGTCCATAATCAGTCCATGTTTCTCCAAATGCTCATAGATCCTATCTCTTAGAATCCTATCCAACAGCTTACCCACCACAGACGCAAGGCTCACTGGTCTGTAATTCCCTTGACTATCCCTACTACCTTTTTGGAATAAGGGGACAACATTCACCACCCTCCAATCCTCCGATACCATCCCTGTTGACAACAAGGACTTAAAGATCCTAACCAACGGTTCAGCAATCTCCTCGCTTGCCTCACAAAGCAGCCTGGGGAATATTCCATCAGGCCCCGGGGACTTATCTGTCCTAATATTTTCTAACAACTCCAACACATCCTGTCTCTTAATATTTACATACTCTGGAACATTACCCTTATCAATGCTGTCCTCAGCATCATCAAGACCCCTCTCCTTGGTGAATACTGAAGAGAAGTAGTCATTGAGAACCTCATCCACTTCCACAGCTTCCAGGCACATCCTCCCACCTTTGTCTTTAATCGGATCTACCATTACCCTAAGCCATCCTTCTGCTCTTTACATACGAGAAAAAAGCCTTGGGATTCTCCTGAACCCTACTTGCCAAAGCCTTTTCATGTCCCCTTCTTGCTCTCCTCAGCCCTTTCTTAAGCTCTTTCCTTGCTACTCTATATTCCTCACGAGCCCTGTCCAATCCTTGCTGCTTACATCTCATGTATGCTGCCCTCTTCTTCCTAAATAGTTGTTCCACCTCTCTCGTCACCCATGGTTCCTTCACCCTACCATTCCTTCTCTGCCTCACCGGGACAAATTTATCCCTAACATCCTGCAAGAGATCCCTGTACATTGACCACATCTCCATAGTACATTTCCCTTCAAAAATGTCACCCCAATTTACACTCCCAATTTCTCGCCTTATAGCCTCATAATTCGCCTTCCCCCAATTAAATATCTTCCTGTCCTCTTTGCTCCTATCCCTGTCCATGACAATTCTAAAGGTTATGGAGTAAAGGCCACTGTCCCCCAAATGCTTACCCTCCAATAGATCTGTCACCTGACCCGGTTCATTACCTAAAACTAGATCTAATATGGCATTCCCTCTAGTCGGCCTGTCAACATACTGGGTCAGGAATCCATCCTGGACACACTTAACAAACTGTGCCCCGTCTAAACCTTTGGTACTAAGTAGGTGCCAGTCAATATTTGGATAGTTGAAGTCTCCCATTTTCCTATACTGTCCCCACATCCCTCAATTTCCCTAATATCCAGAGATCTTGGTTTTCAATGAGTTCAACGACTCAGCCTTCATTGCCCTCCAAGGTAGAGATTCACCACTCACTGCACGAAGAATTTTCTCCTGATCCCAGTCCTAAATGGCCTAGCCCTTATTCTGAGACTGAAGAAAATAATAACCAGATAATCAGTTTAATTTTATCAAAGAGGAATAGATATTTGGCCAGGACAATGTTTGAAAAAGTGTCACAAGATCTTTTACATTAGCCTAAAAACCAGATGGGATCTTAATTTATTATCTCAGCTGAAAGATAGAGCTAAAGCATTTCCAATTGCTATACTGAAGTGTTAACCTGGATTTATTTGTTATAGTTAAAAGTGTAACTAAAGAACATTAATTTGAGATTTAGTCTACAATATCAAGAGATGTAAAAAACTGAACAACGTAAACTTTATTATGTCAAGTGACATTGGAATTGCTATTCGACCTGGAGTAGGAGATAGTGAACTGCCTTGAACAGCTGCAGTCCTCTAGGGAAGGTATTCCCATTGTGCTGTTGGGATGGGTGTTCCTGGATTTAGACCAAGCAATGATAAAGAAACAGTGAAATATATTTAAGTCAGGATGGTGTGCAGCTTGGAGAGAAACATACAGGTGGTGGTATCCTTGTCCTTCTTGCAGAGAGACCTTGAGTGATGCAAGGTTCTGTCAGAGTAACTGCAGTGTAGATAGTACACACTGCAGCTACAGTGTGAGGAGGTGGAGATGATGAATGTTTAGAATGCTGGATGGGATGTCAATTAAGCAGGCTTCTTATGTAATTTGTAGATGGTGGAACGGCTTTGAGGTGCCAGGTCAGTCAATCGTCACAAGATACCTTGCCTCTGACCTGCTCTTATAGCCAGAGTCTTTTTTTTGAGGTTGGTGCAATTAAGTTTCTCATCAGTAGTGACCCCAGGATATTGACAGGGATTCAGTGATGATAATGTTATTGAATGTCAAAGATTGGTCATTAGGCTCTTTTTTGTTAGAGGTGGTCACTTGCCATTTATCAGTCCATGCTTGAATGCTGTCTTGGTCTTGTTGCATGCAGGCATGAACCACTTTTTCCTGAAGAACTGTAAATGGAACTAAACATTACTCAGTCAAAAAACATACCCACTTTTGATGGAATCATTGTTGAAGCAGCCAAAGGTGGTTGGCTCCATAACAGTGTCCTAAACAAATCGCCCAGCAATGTTCTAAAGCTAGGATAAATGATCTCTAAAAACCATAAACACATCCTTGTGCAAAGTACAAATGCAACTGCAGGAGTGTTTTCCCTTTGATGCCCTTGAACTTGATGCCCCATTTGATCAATACTGTCTTGATGTCAAGAGCATTCATTCTCCACTACAACATTCACTCTCCAACAGAAAGACTAATCAATAGAACAACTATTTTGTCAACTTTAATCTATGGCACAATGGTTATTAATATCTCTGTTTTAGACAATTGCATAATGGATTGAAAGTGTTGACATCACAAAATCAATCAGATTCAACACACTAAATTACACACAAAATTACAAGAACAAAATATAGCAAAGGTTAATAAAGAGTATATATAAAATTATGAGGGATATAGATAGGGTCAATTGCAGGAAACTTTTCTCCATGTGAGAAGTGGATAAAACTAGAAGACATAGGGTTAGATTAAGGGGGAAGAGATTTAGAGGAGATTCGAGGGTGACCATTTTTACCCTGACAGTGGCAAGTACCTGGAATGCACTGCCTGAGAGAGAGGTTGAAGCCAAGTCACTGACAGCATTTAAGAAGTGTCTGGATGAACATTTGAATCGCTTAAGCATAGAGGGATTTGGACCAAGTGCTGGGCAATGGGATTAATAAGGAAGGGTTCCCACTGGCTGGCATGGAAGAATAGGGCTGATTGCTGTACAATCCTCTGATTTTATAAATGTTAATTTCCCTTTTGAATGAAAACACAGCCAAACAAGCTGAGCCAATTCAATGCAATTGGCATGTTAGTTTTTGACAGAGACAACATTGGCAAAAGATATGGTGGAGAAAGAATGTTACACTTTAAAAAGCAATCCTGATGAGGAACATTCAATCTTTAGGATTACTTTGTCTCCAGGTGAAAAATACCTTACTAAGAAATGCACAGGCGATTGTTCCTTAAAACCAGCACACTGCCTCATTAAAAGGAGGAATTTTAATATAGTATGGTTAATGAGCAGAAGGCTGAGATTAGATTAATTGCTAACTAGCTCATTAGAGCCAGCAGAATGGATAAAATAGATTTTTCTGCAATGTATCTAACAGGACTTTTGTATAACAAAAGGAATTGCCAAACTTTCATGATATTGCTCACTGATAAACATTTATATATGAAAAATAAATCAAGTATTTGTTTGTCTCTCACCCCATCTATCAGAAATAGTTAGATTACATGATTGGAAATGTGCAACTTAATCCAATAATATAGAATCACAGAGTCCCTCACTGTTAACATCCTGAAGGTCGCCATTAATTAGAATCAGGAGCAATCGTCCCTACTTCCGACCTTACCATGGGAAAGTACTGGATGAAGCAGAAGATGGTAGAGCCAAGAAAGGCTTGAGGAACTCCTGCTGTGATGTCCTGTTGTGGGAGGTCAAGGACAATAAACCCAAAGAGTACCCTAGGCAATAAAAAAAAAGCTGCAAATATTCAGAAATTTAACCACTTTTAAAATATCTTGGGTGTGATGTGAATAACATAGAGGCTGAAAAAAATTGCATCAGCAAATGGTTACCATCCTGCCATACTCTCCTTGCCAAACTGGAAATCAACACTCAATTTCTTTTACACAGTTTCATACCAAGGAAAGCTTATCATACACCGTGACAGGCTAGGAATTTTTTTCCTTGGGGTGTAGGGGTGTATACAATCATGAGGGGCATAGAAAGGGTAAATGTACTCAGTCATTTTCCCAGGGCTGGGGAATCAAGAACTAGAGGGCATAGGTTTAAGGTGAGAGGGGAACGATTTAATAGGAACTTGAGGGGCAACTTTTTTTTTTACACACAGAGGGTGGATATATAGTATGTAGACTGAGCTGCCAGAGGAAATGGTCGAGGCAGGTACAATAACAACTTTAAAAGACAGTTGGACAGGTACATGGAAAGAAAAGGTTTAGAATGTTATGGGCCAAACACTGGCAAATGAGACTCACTCGGATGGGCATTTTGATCAGCATGGACCAGTTGGGTCGAAGGGCCTGTTTTCCTGCTGTATGACTATGACATGAAATATTTCTCATGTGCTGAATGGCTAAAATTAACACACTCAATTCCAAATCAGAAAATTTGAGGGACCAAGTAAAATAACCAGCTGAGGTATTTTACTTCAAGCAAGGGAAGTGGGGCCAGCAAGAAGAAACAACAGATGGCCATTATTCTTGCATCAGATGACCTCGGGGATCTGGGCCAACAAAGCTATTCAGGTGGCCTAGCAAATAAGAAAAGCTCTTCAACATAACTCATCTTCTCTTCATTTCTTGGTGGATGTCATTTTAATAGACATGGGAGCTCCATTCAGTTAGCAAGGGCCATACAAGCTAAAATTTGAATTTATCATAAATTTGGCCTGAATTTTTTTTCCCCAATCAACAAGGATTCTAAATTCAAAATATTCTTATTCCATTCCAAGAATCAGTACTTGTAAGTTACAGCACATGAAACAGGCCACTTGGCCTAGCAGATCTATGCTGGTGTTTGTGCTCCACACCAACCATCAACCACACTTCTTTAACTAACAATTTGTTTAATGCTTTCACCCTATTGTATTTATTAAACTTATTCTAAAATAAATTTGTATAATTCATCACAACTTCATTTCAGGTTCCTTACTTTTACCTTTGCCACAGTGGGAAAAGAAGATTCTCTCAAATTCCCTGTTAGATTTATTACTGAGCTATTTTATATTGATAGACTTTCTAAACTTTCTCTCCACATCAATCCAACCAAACACATTTATCATTTTAAAAGCCCTCCATTCGTTCATTAGTCAGATTACCCTTTCAGTTAAAGAAAATAGCTTTCAGTCTCTGTACAAAGCATGTATTTTTATTCTACCTTAAAATTAGCAGACTTTATTCATGACATTATGGACCTGAAATCTCTTTTATTCACTTCTGATCTCATTTCACTTAAAAACCTAGCAAGAAATAAAAGTTAAAAGTTACACCCAGTGCCATCCCTGAAACAGGTAACCAATGATATAACATGAAAAGTGCATCCACATTTTTCTGGGATACTTTTACTATTGAAGTTGCTTGGTTTTACTGAAGCCTACAAATCTCCACCCTATGCTCACACTTCTCCCGAATTTCAAATTATCCTTTTCAACTGTGAAGACAGCACTACTTCCATTCCAGATAATAGGAACTAATAGCAGCAATTAGATAAATATAAAAAAGTGCCCAGCAATGTATTTATTAAATCGGCTGATTATTCAAAATGACATATGTTGGATCATTTCAAAGTTGTCTTGCTTGACTTGCTCAATTGTACAGCAAAACTTGTACTGAGAAATTAACTGTTTCAAAACTAGACCTCCCATTTATTTAGTTCAAAATGATCTAAATAAAAACCAATTTGAAAAGTTCTCCCGAAAACACTGAAATTCTTGACAGTTTGATCAAGATAAAATTAAACAACTGCATTTTCATCAAATTAGTCAGAAATTTCACAAGAGGGTTTACTGGTTAAGTGTGGTGATTGTCACCAAAAAAATCATTTTTTTTTTATTTACAGCGTGGTAACAGGCCCTTCTGGCCCAACGAGTCCGCACCGCCCATTTTAAACCCCAAATTAACCTACCCGTACGTCTTTAGAACACAAGCAAACAAACAGCAATGAAATGAATGGCCAGTCAGTGTTGTTGAAGCAAGACTACTCCTCTCCAGGGCTCACAAAATTTGGCTTTTAATACTGTCTGTGGATTTTGAACATATGTTTGAACAACTAGAACAAGCAAATGGGTCCCCATCTGAAGGCTGGAAAAAGTGAGCAAGAATATAGAGATGAACTAATGTGAAACAAGTAGGTCACAGTCAGAGAAAGGGAGGAACACAGTGAGAAGGGAATTGTTAACAGTAATTGTGAGTCACCCCAACTCTGCTCGTGAAAGTCACATTAAAAGTGCTATCTTCAGTTACAAGGTTTGCCAAAAATCATTGTTGGTTTCCCTTGCGTAATGTCAATTTCAGAGTGATGTTCTCCATTGATCTATTGCAATTTTTCACAGCTGCTGGCATTTAGCCTCACAGGTGCAATCTCTGCAAACAGCTCTTAAAAGTACAATAAAAACAATGCTCCTCCACGGACAGAGCTACTGAATAAATGGATGCTGCAGTGATGGGATTTATGTTGGGAGACAGCAGTCTGGAATGCTCTAGAAACTAGGATGTTCAGAACAACCGTTATATTAACCATGGGAAAAGTAGTTCAGGCAATACATATTTTCACAATGTATTTTGATGACTTGGCAGTACTGGGCATAATTTGCAGATGACATTAAATTTAGAGGCATGGTTAACTGTGAGAAGGATAGCAATGAACTTGAAGAATATAGAGACAAACTGGTGGAATAGGTAGATGGGTGACAGATAACATTTAATGCTGTGAAATATGAAGTGTTGCTCCTTAGTAAAAAGAATGAGAAGAGGCAGTATAAATTAGAGGATACAACTGTAAGGAGTACAAGATCAGTGGGTAGCACAGTGGCACAGCAGTTAATGCTGCTATCTCACAGAGACCTGGGTTCCATCCTGACCTCAGGTACTGCCTGTGTGGAGTTTGTATCTTTTCTCTGTAACTATATGAGTATCTGCTGGGTGTTCCCATTTCCTCCCACATCCCAAAGAAGATATATAAAAATCTTTTTATATATTTTCTTTTGCCACTTATGTAAACTAAATACTAATTACACTAATTATTATTTAGTGTAAATAACCAGCAAAAAAAATCAATGGAAGGTTGAAGGCATGTGAAGGGAATAAGATGTAGGGGTACAGGCAAATGAGGAGAGAATGGACTATGGGATTGCTCCACTGGGAGTCAACATGGATTTGATGGTACGAATGGCCTCCTGTATCATAATAAGTATAAAAAACATACAGAGCTAGGTGCATACTTCTTTGGAAGTGAAGGGGCAGGTTGAGGAAGTAGCTTTAAAAAAGGGCATATGGGATTCTGGTCATAAAGGTGGACAAGTGACAAAAAGCAAACCACGAGTACAAAAACATAATTGCATAGGCTTCTCGAATGTTGACTTTTATCTAAAGGATACATTGGAATAAGTATGGAATTGACCCTTCATTTGTGAAAAAACATAAATTTGGAACACTACATTCAATTTTGGATACCAAATCCCAAGAAGGATGCTTCCAAGCTGGAAAGAGCAAAAGTTCAGGTTATGACAATATTCTGCATAAACGTGGCTTGCGTTCCCTTGAATTTAGGTGATTGACAAGTGATCTAATTGAGATGTTAAAGGTGATCAAGAGAGTTAAAGATGCTGCCCTGATCAAATTCTCCATGGGGAAGGAACAATTTCTTTGTTTATCTTTTTTTTCCATATATACACTCATTGTTATTGGGATTCTGGGCATTACCTATCCCTAGGTGCCCTTGAACCAAATGATTTACTGACCATTACAGAGGATATTTAAGAGTCAACCACAAGGTAGCCTGAAGTCTCATATAGGCCAGATTGGGAAAGGAACTTGTCTCCTAAAGAACAGTACTAAACCAGTTGTTTGTTTTAAACAACAATTCAGTTGTACCATATAAATTATTTCTAAGACTAGATTTTTTTCTAAATTCCAGATTATTAAATTCCACAGCTGCCATGGTGAGATTTGACCAAGCCTCTACTTGTTTGAATTAAGTTAATCACTGCAACACCACATAGTTGCCAGAATTATTATTTTATTGATACAGGCATGTCATCTGAGATTTCTCTTCATCTATTTGGCACCTTTGACAAAAGTTGTATGGCTTTAGTATACAGGACCAGCAACAATGAGAATCTTCAACCAACCAAACCAGATGAAATAATTTTGCCTGAAAAAGCATACCATAAGCCAGGAAGTAAAACCAAACAGGAGATGCACTGCATATTAAATCACTGCATTGGAAGTGAAGTGCAAATAGAAAAACTACTAGCTACATTAATTTTCTGAGGGATGGGACTCCATGCTTATAAAATTAATTTTTTCAGGACCAGTAATCACCAGCATTAATTACAACACCGCACATTAAAACTCTTCCATTCCTAAATACATCAGTCTTAACTTTCTAAGCTACCTTTAGTGTGGTCAAGTACTGAAAGTCTGCACTCTTACAGACAAGTTCAACACCTAATCTATTGATGAGGACTGCAACAGTATTCCCTGTGCCCTCTTCTCGTTACTACCATTGTGTAGGTGGTACAGGAGCCTGAAGACCCACACTCAATGATTTAAGAACAGCTTCTTCCCCTCTACCATCAGATTTTTCAGGGTTCAAATCCAGCCACTGTCTGTAAGAAGTTTGTACGTTCTCCCCTTGTCTGTGTGGGTTTCTTCCGGGTGCTCCGGTTTCCTCCCACATTCCAAAGACGTACAGGTTAGGAAGCCGTGGGCATGCTATGTTGGTGCCGGAAACGTGGCAACACTTGCGGGCTGCCCCCAGAACACTATGCAAAAGATGCATTTCACTGTGTGTTTCGATGTACATGTGACTAATAAAGATTATGTTACGTTATGTTGAAGCTGATTATCTAGATTGGTGTGTTTAATTGGCCATCCGCAAACACCAGAAGTTGCAGTCAGATTTACAAGTGACAAAAAAGCTGATAGCAAAATTAAGTTCTCAATTTTAAAATTAGGAGTGATATGAAAAACTATTTTTCCCCCATAAGCATGAGGGTGGTGAAATCTGGACCCTCAATTCCCCAAAAGCTAGCCAATGCGAGTGCAGCAAGATCATTGTTGGGCAAAGATAGTCAAAAAAAAAACATAAGGTAAATAGGGCACAGCCAAATATCAAGCTTGATCTAGCTTACAGAAATGACTCAAGGAGCTGAAGGGTTTCATCCTCTTGGGTCCTCCAGCAACTACAACTCCAGGGTATTTCCACCAACTGATATTTTGAGGCATCTCTTAGTGTCAGACCAAAGCCTATGACTCTCACTTCCCTCTCTGGAATTCAGCATTTGTACCAAATCTGAACATAACTCAAGAAAAAGAAGCAGGAGTAAGCCATTTGGCCCTGCAAGCCTTCTCCACCATTCATCAATACTATGGTTAATCTATGTCTCAATTCCCTTAACAAATTCCTTTAAACAACTCCCAGAAACTTATCAACCTCTGTTTTGAATATACTCAGCGACTGAGCCTCCACAGCTCTCCAAAATAGGGAATTCCAAAGATTCATCATCTTCTGCATGAAGAAATTTCTCCTTGACTCAGTCCTAAATGGCCTATCCCTTGATACTATAGATCTCCAGATTCTAGTGGTTCTAGATCTCTCAGCCAGGGGAAACATCCTCATTGCATACAGCCTGTCGAGTCCAGTAAGAAATTTTTGTTTCAATAATATCTCCTTTCATTCTTCTAGACCCTAGAGAACATAAGCATAGTTTACAAAATCATTCCTCAAAGCAAATATACCATAGAGGACAGCAAAGATTCACAAGACTGATTGCAGGAATGGAGAGTATGATCCTTCTTAAGATAGGAAACCAAAACTGTACACAGTTGTCCTGGTGCTGTCTTCTCAAGATCCTGTGGAATTGCAGTATGATAGAAATCTTTACTCTTGTACTCCAATCCCCTTGTAATATAGGCCAATATACCATTCGCCTTCCTAATCACTTGCTACACCTGCATGTTGGCTTTCAGTGACTTGTGTACAAGGACACCCATGTTCCTTTGAATATCAATATTACCCAATCTCTCACCATTTAAAAATACTCTTTGTCTGTTTTGATCACCGAAGTGGATAATTTTCCATTTTTCCACGTTATATTCCATCTGCCATGTTCTCAATTAACTTCTCTCCCTTAAAGTCTCCACACATCCTCCTCCCTACTCATAATCCCACTTAGTTTTGTATCAAGGATTAGGGTTGTGTGTTCATTTTCATTCTCTCCTCCTTTTATTGATTCCGGTTTTAAGATCAATCACTGGTTATTCTCCAATTCTAAAGGGCTCAATTTGCAATTCTTCTCCAAAGTCATTCATTCGTTGGAACAGTTCAATTTTTTGGTTCAAATTTGCCACATTTTGCTCTCTAAAATTGATTATAGTAAACCTACTGCAGCTTCATCTATTACCTTCACATGCTGTAATAAATGTTTAATGAAGAATGAAGAATAGACTGCAAGTTACAAATCTTTGAAATTGAATTGAGGGGAAATTTGCTGCCCAGCACAAATAGCCTTGATTATCATTTTGGGATTTCTCTAACAAAACACATCAACATATACTGATTGCATGTCTCAATTCCAGTTATGGTCTCCTGCTGACAAGAATTGTTGGAAGGATCTCCTTTGAGTTTGCTTCAGTGACAAGTATATTATGGTTTATTACCATAGAAATCAAAGGTTGTTATTTCCCTATTATTCAGGCTTTCAACAAGAGATTTTAACACTAAACAATGAGCTGAGGATAGATTTTGCAAAGATACACCTGTCTGATGAATTACTCAACGGAGCCAGATTAAGTCAACTCCAAGCTATGTACAAAGGTACCCAGGATACAGTCAAAGCTGAATTGCTGTTTTTCCAGTTACTCAGAGATTAAATGTCTCTTACCAACCTCATCAACAATTACCGTTATTTATATAGTGTAGCAGCCAGCTACACACTACGAAATGAAGACACAGAGTCGCTGGTTCGAAATCAGAAATCGAATGAACGACAGGGGCGCGGTGCGCCTTAAATACCCAAAAACTTCCCGCGCTACAGTTCCCGCGCTGACGTCACGTGCGGGTCACCTGACCTTCCCGCGCGCGGGCCTTCCTAGCCCGACGATGGGGAAGAAGGAGGGCCCTGCGCCATCTTGGATCGGGGCCTCCAACAACGTTCGCGATGTCGGGAGCCGGTTCGATGCCGGTGCGGTGAGTCGCTACGTAACCCCCCCACAGAACCAGCGATACCGTCGTGAAAACCAGAATTAAATAAACTATGACCTGGGTGGCCTGCCCCTGCGTCACGCTCGCTGGATCACCACGGGTTGGTCCAAGTCTAAATGAGCCGGCTTCAGCCGGTCAATTGTAAAAACCTCCTCGCGCCCCCCAATGTCCAGCACGAACGTAGACCCATTGTTCCTGACAACCCGGAATGGCCCTTCGTAAGGCCGCTGCAGCGGTGTTCTGTGTGCGCCCCTCCTGACGAAGACAGACTTACAGTCTTGGAGGGAAGTCGGCATACGGGTCAGGGCCTGTCCATGTCGCGAGGTGCGTATCGGGGCCAGGATTCCAAGCCGTTCATGCAGTCGGTCGAGCGCCCCGGCAGGTTCTTCCTCTGCCCCCGACGGGCTGGTAGGAAATCGCCCGGGACGACTAAGGGCATTCCGTAGACTATCTCCGCGGATGAGGCATTTAGGTCCTCTTTTGGCGTGGTGCATATCCCCAGCAGAACCCAGGGGAGTTCATCTACCCAGTTGGGCCCCTTAAGGCGGGCCATGAGTGCCGACTTCAGGTGTCGATGGAACCTCTCCACCAGCCCATTGATAGGCGGTGGTGAGGTGAATCTGGGAACCCCACAAGTCGGCGACAGCAGACCACAGGCCGGAGGTGAATTGAGCTCCCCTGTCTGAGGTGATACGTGCCAGGACACCAAAACGGGCCACCCAAGTTGACAAAAGGGCCCGTACGCAGGACTGGGTGGAGGTGTCCGCGAGGGGAATGGCTTCAGGCCAGCGGGTAAAACGGTTGACAATCGTGAGGAGGTACTGCGCTCCTTGGGAGACTGGGAGTGGGCCGACCAGGTCAACATGGATATCATCGAACCTCCTGCGGGTAGGTTGAAAATCCTGCAGGGGGGCCTTGACATGCTGCTGTACTTTCAAGGTCTGGCAGTGTGTGCAGGACCGGGCCCATTCAGAAACCTGTTTACGCAGGCCATACCAGACAAACTCGTCGGACATCATCTGGACAGTAGTCCGGATGGATGGGTGTGCAAGGCCGTGGATGGCATCAAACACCCGTCAGCACCAGGCAGCTGGGACGATGGGGTGGGGTCTACCTGTGGAGATATCGCGGAGCAGGGTGTGCTCACCGGGGCCTACCAGTAGGTCTTGCATTTGCAGGCCTGAGACTGCGGTACGATGGCTGGGCATCTCCATGTCCATTCGCCATGCCTGCACCAAGGTGCCGAAATCCACCCCCGGGACAAAACTTGGATGGTGGGCCGTGACAGTGCATCCGCGACCACGTTCTCTTTCCCGGACAGATGGCGGACGTCAGTGGTGAACTCTGAGATGTACGACAAGTGCCGCTGCTGCCGTGCTGACCAGGGATCTGAGACCTTGTTGAAAGTGAAGGTCAAAGGCTTGTGGTCGGTGAAAGCTGTAAACGGCCTGCCCTCCAAGAAGTATCGGAAGTGTCTGATGGCCAGGTACAACACCAACAGCTCGCGGTCGAAGGCGCTGTATTTGAGCTCTGGTGCCTGCTGAAGAACGCCAGTGGTTGCCAACGCCCTTTGATAAGCTGCTCTAGAATGCCTCCGACCGCTGTGCTGGAAGCGTTCACCATGAGGGCAGTCGGGATGACCATATGAGGATGCACCAACATGACCGTGTCCGCCAAGGCCAGCTTGGTTTCGACGAACACGGTGTGAGCCTCTCCTGACTCCTTGCTTCCACCTGACAGGAGAGCAAACAACGGGCGCATGATGCAGGCCGCTGATGGTATGAACTGGTGATAAAAGTTTACTATACCGAGGAATTCCTGCTGGTCCTTGAAGGAGGTGGGTCTGGCAAAATGGCGGATGGCATCGACCTTTGCAGGCGGGGGTGAGGCGCCATGTTTGTCGATCCGATCGCCCAGGAAATCGACTGTCTCAAGCCCGAATTGGCACTTGGCTGGGTTGATGGTCAGGCCAAAATCCCTCAGGCAAGAAAAGAGTTGGTGGAGGTGCGTGAAATGTTCCTGGTGGCTGCTGCTGGTGATCAAGATGTCATCAAGGTATATGAAGGCAAAGTCAAGGTCGCGCCCGACCATGTCCATCAGTCGGTGGAAGGACTGAGCAGCGTTCTTGAGGCCAAAGGGCATCCGGGCAAATTCAAAGAGGCCAAAAGGTGTGATCAGCACCGTCTTCGGAATGTCGTCCGGATGCACCAGGATCTGGTGATACCTGCAGACGAGGTCGACATTGGAAAAAATGGACCGCCCATGCAGGTTGACAGCGAAGTCCTGAATATGCAGCACGGGGTACCGGTCCGGGGTAGTAATATCATTGAGGCATCGGTAATCGCCACAGGGTCGCCAGCCTCCAGCTACCTTGGGGACCATGTGTAGCGGAAAGGCCCATGGGCTGTCCGACCTGAGAATGATCCCCAACTCCTCCATTTTTTTGAATTCCTCTTTCGTGAGGCGGAGCTTGTCCGGGGGTAGCTGCTGGGCGCGGACGTGGAGGGGAGGGCCCTGGGTGGGGATGTGATGCTGGACGCCGTGCTTGGGCAAGGTGGTGGAGAACTGCGGTGTTAGTACGGACAGGAACTCTGCCAGGACCCTGGCGGACTCGATGGTTGACGTGGTGACAGAGTCGAAGTGTGGGGCCGGTAGCTTGGCCTCACCCAACAAGAACGTTTGGAAGGTCCTGGCATGTACCAAACGCTTACCCCGCAGGTCAACCAGCAGACTGTTGGCATGAAGGAAGTCTGCCCCGAGGAGTGGTTGCGCGACGGTGGCCAGAATGAACTTCCAAGTAAAGTTGCAGGTGCCAAACTGGAGGGTGCCAAAGGTCCGAATGGCACTGCCGTTGGTGGCTGAGGGCGGGTCCCGGTGTGCAGTTGCGAGTCTCGTGGCTGTTGGGAGGCATGACGCTGACTTTGGCTCTGGTGTCCACTGGGAACCGACGTCCGGAATGCCTGTCCAACACGTGCAAGAGGCTATCCGGGTGGCCAGCCACCATAGCCATCAGCGGCGGCTGGTTCTGGCGTTTCCCGGAAACCTGCATGGTGGCTGGCATCTGCGGGCGTCAGTGCCCCACTGCTGGTGGTAGAAACACCATTGGTCGGTCGGTGTCTCAGACCTGGTGGCAGGTGGGGTGCATTCGATTACCGGGTCTGGCCTGCTGGGCTGCTGGATACGTGGCGTGGCAACGCACTCAATGGACGCCCCGCTCTCCTTTTTCGCCCGCCAAAGGACATCTGCCCGGGTGGCCACCTTCCGGGGGTCGCTGAAGTCGGCATCCGCCAGGAGCAGGTGGATGTTGTCGGGTAACTGCTCCAGGAAACCATAGAAAAACTACAGCACAGAAAACAGGCCATTCGGCCCTTCTAGTCTGTGCCGAAACATTATTCGGCTAGTCCCATTTACCTGCCCCCAGCCCATACCCCTCCAGACCTCTCTCGTCCATGTATCTATCCAATTTACTCTTAAAAGTTAAGAGTGAGCCCGCATTTACCACATCAGATGGCAGCCCATTCCACACTCCCACCACTCTTTGAGTGAAGAAGTTCCCTCTAATGTTCCCCCTAAACCTTTCCCTTTTCACCCTAAAGCCATGTCCTCTCGTACTTATCTCTCCTAATCTAGGTTGAAAGAGCCTACTTGCATTAACTCTGTCTATGCCCCTCATCATTTTATAAACCTCTATCATATCTCCCCTCATTCTTCTTCGCTCCAAGGAATAAAGTCCTAACATACTCAATCTTTCCTTATAACTCAACTCCTGAAGACCCAGCAACATTCTTGTAAATCTCCTCTGCACTCTTTCAATCTTACTGACATCCTTCCTGTAGTTCGGCGACCAGAACTGCACACAATATTCTAAATTTGGTCTCACCAATGACTTATACAACCTAACAGGAAGGTTGAACTGATGTTTGAAAAGGAAGGCCTGCTCAAACATCAGGCAGAGTTTGTGCCCATCTGCCAGGGCCAACATCTCGTTCATGAGCGCAGAGGGGGGTCTGTCGCCCAACCCATCAAGGTGGAGGAGGCAGGAGGCCCGTTCACGTCAGGAAAGGCCGAAAGTCTCGAGAAGGACAGTCTTGAACTTATTGTTCTTCTCTTCCGCCGGGCGCGCCTGGATGAAATCATCGACCTGGGCTGTGGTGTCTTGGTCGAAGGCGTTCACCACATAGTAGTACTTGGTGTCGTCCCTGGTGATCTGGCGAATCTGGAACTGGGCCTCGGCCTGGTCGAACCAGACACGGGGCCTGAGGGTCCAAAAGGTGGGCAGTTTAAGGGCTACTGCCTGTACCTCTTGTTGTGCAGACATCGTGGGTCCAAAAACGTTTGGGCCCATCGGGGTCACCAACGTAGTGGCCAGCTACTCACTACGAAATGAAGACACAGAGTCGCTGGTTCGAAATCAGAAGTCGAATGAACGACAGGGGCGCGGTGCACCTTTAATATCCGAAAACTTCCCGTGCTACAGTTCCCGCGCTGACGTCATGCGCGGGTCACCTGACCTTCCTGCGCGCGGGCTTTCCTAGCCCAACGATGGGGAAGGAGGAGGGCCCCACATCATCTTGGATCGGGGCCTCCGACGACATTTGCCATGTCGGGAGCCAGTGAGTCGCTACAATAGTACCTTTAGTGAAGCAAACACATCCCAAGGTATTCCACACCATCATCAAAACAAAATCTGACAGAGAGCTGTTAAAAGAGCTACTTCATTAAAAAAGGAATCAATGAACTGCCATATTCCTCAAGTGAAGGAAGCTTTGTGGCATAACTAACTGAATAACAAAACCAATCAGCCTAAAGATCTTTGTCATGAATGGAACAAATTCATGATTCTTCTGTATGGTGCTATAGATTCCACACAACAAATCAGAAGCTTCCAAAGCTTTAAAATAATTTAAGTCATATTCTTCTTAAAATTGGCTTACAGATGACAGTCTTATGTTACACCAAGTTGCACTCACCCATCACCCCTGAAATGGTTATCAGTTATCCAATACTTTCAATTTAAATTTTTTTGCAGTTGTGTTTAAGTCATTTCTTGGTCTTTCTTTGCCCCATTAAGCAACAGCTCCACACACACAACCCTGAACTTTCTTGTTCTGCCAAAAACTTCTTGCTCACCAGTACAGATCCTTGAAAACAACAATCACATGCTACTATTCACATAACATCCCTTTAATCACAACTGGCTTCTACTTCCCAACTGATTGTTGAGCCTTGACACATGGTAACCCTCAAATCCATACTTCTCATTTTTGCAAAAAAAAGCTTGTGCCAGTCCTTATGGAAATAGCTTCTGAAGGCCCCTATTAGACATTGTATAGGGTACAGCAGCATACTGGTTATTTTTCAGTAACATTAACCATTAAACTACTGGATTGTTGCAAAATCCATCTGCCTCACTAATATCCTTCAGGGAAGAAAATCTGTCATTTGTTATCTAGTCTGACTCCTGATGTGATTGACTCAGAACTGTCTCCCTGGTTCAGGAACAATTAGGGATGGACAATAAATGCTGGCATTGCCTGTGACATCCTCAATTGTGAATGACAGATTTGAGTAACTGTCCCACAACTGATGGTTTAAATGATTGAACTGCAGTTACTACATTTTCCCTTAAAACAGAGTCAGACACACGCACACAAATAAAATTTCTGAATCGAGAGTGTGTTTGGAAAATTATAACAATGCCTCTCACTGGTTTCTCTTAATACTTTAGACAGAAAACTATCAGATATTAGTGTTTCTCCTTCCAGAGAGGTCTTAATGATGAAAGGTAGAGGATTAGTACAAGGTGAAAAAAATATTCTTCACAAAGATAGTGAATTTAGAGAATTGAATGCAAAAAGGAGCTAAAATAACATCCCAAACCTTTTTTACACCCAAAGGGTGGCAAATAGGTGCAACTAGTAGAGTTGCTGCCTCATGATGCCAAAGACCTGTGTTCAGTCCTGACCTTGGGTGCTATCTGTGTGGAGTTTGCATGTCCTCCTTGTGACCATGTGGTTTTCTTTGGGTGCTCTGGTTTCCATCCAGATTTCAAAGAGGTGTGGGTTAGAAGGTTACTTGTCCCAATGTGTGGATGTGGTAGAATCTGGAGGGTTGGGGTGGGGGAGTGGGGAAATAAAAGAAAGGATTAATGTAGGATTAGCAGAAATGGGTGGTTGATCATCAGCATGGACTCAGTAGGTCAAAGGGGTGTTTCTGTACAGTCTCAGTCTCTCTCTGACTCTATATCTGCAACATATTCACTGTTGTAATGCAAGAAAAGTAGTTACCTCTATGCACAACAAACTCCCGCAAACAGCAATGTGATAATGACCAAATTATCTAATTTAAGGGTTTTGATTGAGAAATGAATATTATTTGACATACTGGGGAAAATTCACATGGTCTTTGCAATAAATGCACTATAGGATCTCATAAACTTACGCCAAAGGAAGAAGGTGGGTCTCAATTTAACATTTCACCTTAAAGTTAGCACATCTGTCATTACAACGCTGGAATGTCCGCCAATACTTTCGTGCTTAAGTAGCTATAACGGGACTTGGACCCACAATCTTCTGACAGAGACAACAGTGGCACAAGCTGAGCCACTGCTGACACTGAGGGATTAAAATGCTAAGAAATGGAACTTCTTGCAATGCAGTCAACACTTCAGTGGTAATATGGTAATAAGAGATAGATCCCACAGGAGGCCTCAATGAAGGGATTAATTTGATGTGGGTCCTGTTAGAAAAGAGGTAGGCTGATGTCACGGTGAGCAATGGAAAACTGAGTGTTTGGAGGTATACTTGTCACAAACATCATGGGAATAGATAAAGCACAAGAAACAGCATGGCCAAGATGATGGCTGTGAAAGTCCATTAAGGAGTTTTTATATGGACAGACACTTATGAAGCTCGGGAAGGTAATGAATTAGCAAAGTGAAGGCAAGAGCCAAAATAACCAAACTATAAAGGAAGATAAGGATTTGCTGAACATAGGAGCAGAGGAAAGGACGATTATTGGGAAGAAATTTAGGATGGAATTTGAGCATGTTGGGTCAGTTTTTTCCTTATACGTGGGAACGTGGCTGTTACTGCCAAAGCCAGTACTTCTTGTTCATCTTAAATATGAGACCCTTCCATGCTATTTCCACTTTCCCTTCCTCCATCTGCCTATCATCTTCCTCACCAGGATCGCCCACTAGCTCTTGCTCCACCCCTTCCATCCCCCTTTTTATTCTGGCTATCTCCCCTTTATCTTTTAGACTAGACAAAGGGTCTCAACCCAAAACATCAACTGTCCATTCCCGTCATAGATGCTGCCTGCCCCACTGAGTTCCTCTAACATCTTGTGTGTTGCTCCAGATTCCAGCATCTGCAGTCTCTTGTGTCTCAGTGTTGCGAGTGTACCCACCTTCACCACCACCCACAAGTGGTGCATTCTGAAGTATTCCACTAACAGTCAAAGGCAAGAGAACACACTCATATTAGTTTGTAAAAAATTTAAAAAATGCTGGAAATCTACAAAATCTGGAAATACTCAGCAGATCAGGTGTATCTGTGGGAAGAGGAACAGAGTTTACATTTCAGGTCAAATAGTCGGTTGAGTATTTCCAGCATTTTAAAGTTTTTATCAGCATTACACACCAGTTTTGTTTTATATGCCCTAAGAAAAGGCAACACTATAAAACGATTGGAGGCACCTAGGAAACTTTCCACGGTCTTGGTTCAAATACAGAGAAGCACCGATGTAAAGATTGACAAATAGAAGTCAACATACATAAACCCAATTTTGACAGACAGTGAATCTTGCTCTTTGACATCACAAACAGGATTCTAGTTCTTTTAACAAAGGAGATACATGTTAAAAAAATAAACCGAACAGCACAAAAACATGAAACTTTTCAAACTGGATTGTGTTATTCGTGGGTGCTCAGATGATAGGAAGTTACTGATCTGTTTAAAATGTACTTCAATATTAATGAAATGACAAATCAAGCAGGCTGCTTGGTATATAATTGCACCTTTCAACACAGGCACTTCCAAAAAAGGTGCCTGACGATAAACACACTCCTTTTTCCACGTCAGATGAAACTTCTCAATGAAAATGGATTGCGGGACAGAAATAATTAATGTCAAAAGGAAATTGAGCTATGATCAAAGCTGTATCAAATTAACATACACGAAGTTCCTGACAAGATAAGCTATGCAATACTCCCCATTGTAGTGACAGGAAGTCAAAAATAGACTCAACTACAATATAACATGACATCTCTGATTACTTGCTGCAAGTTACCAGTAGGGGCAATGGCAGCATTTTAAACAGTCCTAACTAGGCAATGGTATGTCTTATGGAGCAAAACAACCAAAGAGAAAGCACAAGTTCACTCATCCTATTGTTTTTATATAAAATGGAATCTGGCAAGGTGCAAAACTGAGAGGACATCTAATACTTAACAAACATGTTAATTACTTAGAAATACAATTGTGCTTTGAAACTTCTGTGTAAGCACTGAACAGATGCAATATAAATGCAATTGCTGTGCAATTGAAAGAAAGGTTACCTTGCAAACAAGTTCTGTGCATAATTACCGGATGTCTTCAAACTCAACAGAGAAAACTTGAGTCCTCATTTATTAGCTGGATTTTAATTCCCCAGGCATTTTTTTTCTTGAGCAAAACTTATCAAATGACATCAACACTACTGAAACACACAAAATTTGTCCTTGGTGTCATTTTCAACCTCATTGTCTGAAAAATGAGTTTTTGTTTAATCTCAAAAGAATTAGATTTTATTAATCCCGCATCGTGAAACTGCTAATTAAAGGGCCAACTCTGAAACTACATTCTTAGACTTCATGTTTTATCCATGGGAGTCAGAGCTACAGTAGCTTCATCTACTTTTTCTTCAATCCACAGGAGCAGGTGGAGTGACAACAGGCATTTATCCACATTGCAGGCTTCCCCATTGTGCGGGCATTGATAGACTGCACTTGCGTCCTCAGAGAAACATCCCCAGCAAACTTTGGCAGCAGCGTTGGTTTATGGCCCTGGAGTATTCTGTGGTCTGCTTCCCAAAGAATATGTTTCATTGCAGCCACTGTTCTTCACTAGGCTTCCCAGGTTCCTCTGAACCCCTAGGAGCACTATCACTCCCCCTCCCACCCCCATCAGCACAACATCCATTATTTCAATAGTAATAGTCCCTGGACGCTGGAGGAGTGTTGCTTTACTAATCATATGACCTTTTAAAACAGGTAACAACCGTCTCACCTGCAGCATTGCATTGTAATAACTGCAGACTTGCAATACACCAAAGAGAATGCAGTGCTGTAAATGATTTAGCATTTAAAACACCACATTACTCTGGGAAACCCGACAATGCCATACTGCTCATTTTGCAACTGAAGTTTCTGCTTTTTATGCATCTTTCATTTAAGCTTTAGAGTAATCTACAGTACCATTTTAACAAAAAAAAACCAAAAGAGCATGGTATAAATTCTAGGTCAATGTCATGCTGACTTTTTAAAAAAATAGTATTTATTTTTTAGGATCAGGGTATTGCTGGCAAGGCCAGCATTATTACCTGTTGCTAAATGCCTTGATAGTGGAGATATGTCTTCTTGAGCTGTTTTAGTCCTACAGTGTTTGAGGAGAGGAAGATCCAGGACTGGAAACCAGCAACAATAAAGAACTGGCCATATATTTCCAAGTCAAAATATGTGCAACATGGATGGAGACATTCAGGTCCTGAGCACCTGCTGCACTTGTCCTTCCTGGTGGCAAAAATCGTGGGTTTGGGAGGTGCTGTTGGAGTAGCCTAGACAAGTAACTACAATACACTTTGTAGATGACCATTGCACTGGTGAAATAAGGGATGAGGTGATAGGTAAACAGAGAGGAGCAAGCATTATATAAAATAACACATTAGAAACCAAGACATCTCAATGTGGATATATAGTGAAAAATTACTTCCACTGGTGGAGAAAATTCAGGATCAAGGGCACAGATGAACGCCCTTAATAATTGACAGGTTTGAAACTTGTGAGAGCTTCAGGTGAGCTACAGGTGACTATGTTGACTGGATAAGGCATTTTGACAGCCAATGAAGGGGGTGTCAAAAGTGACCTGGAATAGCTCATGTTCTTGAACAAACAGAAATGTGGGATTCAATATCAGAAACTTTTACACTTCTATTCATGCCTTGCCGAAGTCTAATAATCTGATCATTCTTCTATGATAATTATGCAGGATGGCATTGAGTAAACCAAACTATTTAATCCAGCAATCCTATGATTTTATAATATCTTAATCCTACAAGGAAGGGATAGACTTTCTTCAAACCTTGGACCAGATAAACACCTGGGAGAGCAGTGAAGCTGCCATCTGCAGCAAGGAGCACAAATTCTTCGTTACCACCTTTATTTTGTTCCTGCATCGGAATTTGTTTGACCCAGCCAAGTCAAGGAACTGAATAGGTTACAAATCTGGTACTTTTGTACAGGATATCATCATAATCAACTTCCCTCAACAGTTGTCAAACTGATCATCTTAACGTTGGAGAAAACAAAACTATTTGCAAGCCTAGAACCTCAGTCTGCCCATGTCTACTTACGACAAAGCAGGAACACAGCTTTTGCAGAAGAGCATAACAATGAACATGTCTCATACGACTGAAACAAAAAATCCATCCCTGTAAATTCTGGCTTATGATTCAGTACAAGAGAATATTGGTTTGTATTCAGTTACATGAACAAGACAAAACACTGCATTCGATTTCACCACGTGCCAAGCAATTTTGATTTCAACTTGACCTTCGGTAGAGCACACAGGAAAGATGAATCACCAAGAGCAGACATAAAAAGCAGCTAAGCTATATATGCTCTTTGCTATTCACTCATTACTTCTGCAAATAGCACATCAATGAAAGAAATTCATGTTACAATTAACATTTCTATTTCTGGTTATTATATAGGTAATAATCTGGAGTGAGAAATTGAAAAAATGATATTTGCTAACACCATATTACAGACCGGACAATTAGTGACAAGTACTGTGAAGATTCAAATACACTGAAGATTTGATGCATAAAATTGCACAAATTAAATAGCAGCAGAAATGTGAAGACAATCATCAAAATGACAAAATGTTTGAATTTGTATCTAATGGCTTTGAACTTGAATGGAAGATTTGAATCTCACAACACAGAGGACAAAATATGTACATATACTCAGAATGCAACCTTACTATATCATAGGAAATGCACCAATCAATTTGCACAATGACAAGATATGACAAACACCAATGCAATAGTGATCAGCTATTCTCTTTTTAGAGATGCTGCTTGAGGGATGCTCACCGAGATTCTTTTGAAGACACTTTAATGTCCTACCTCAAAGAAGCATATCCACTGTGCCACACTTCCTTTGTACCAAGTTAGAGCTTCAAAATAGATCTATAGAGTGGGACTAGACCTGCAATCCAGCAACACACTGACCAGAATGTTACCACAGAAGCCTCAGTTCCGGTGTAGACAAAGTCTCCTTTTCCCAGTGAAATGCAGCCTCCATGGACATCTCTATCCCCAATGATGGCAGGAACCAACATATGTGTTAAATACAAGGCTGAAGCATTCGCAGCTGCGTTCAGCTAGAAGCCCCTCTTTGTGGACTGTGTGTTTGCCAAGGTCTGATAAAGAACCCGATTGTCCTTGTTGAGTTTTACCCTAAGCAGATGTGAAACAGAGGACTCTTGTTACCTGTGAGCTGTTCCCAGGGATCCACAATGAGACAAACATCAACTACTGCTGGAAGATCATCAACTCAATGAAAACCTACTTTGATCTGCCCAAAACTTGTTAGTTTTCCAGTGTAAGGAGGTGCATGTAAGTGAATTCTGCTGACTAGCATATTCCGAGATGCAGTATGTGCTGAGAAATGCACTGAAGCTTGGTGCAGCCACCGCAAAGGCTTTGTGGGGAAGAACCTCAGTCTAAGATCCTGCCGCCACTGGAAGTAGAGAAGCAGGATCCTGTGTAACTACTCTCAAACACTTCATGGGTGCACTGTTCAAGGAGGAAACATTAGTGGCATTGACACATCATAAGAGAATGTATTGATTTGATGGTACAATGAATGTAGAGAAAGACATGTACTGATTGTATTTTCTGTATTATTATGAACAACGTAATTTTTTTAAATTTTAAAAAATACTTTTATCAAAAGTGCTGAATAGATTATCTATCATAGCTTTTCCTGAGATCCTCACCATCACAAAAGCCAATCTTCAACCAATTCAATTCACTTCTCGTGATATCACAAAACAGGCAAGAGCACTGGATACAGCTAAGGCTGTAGGACTGAAAACTAGTGCTCCAGAATCAACCTCAGCTCTGTTCCAGGATAGCTACTGGCATCTTCCAGACAATGTGAAAAAAATTGTGCAGGTATAGTCAAGGAAGAATATTATCTAGCTAATTAACTCCAGGTCTATTTCAAAACATCAACAGAATGACAGAAGTACCACAGTGTGCGCTCTCAAGCAACACTTAATTCACCTCCTCACCAACACCCTTTCTGGGCCACTCTCTGGACTGCATCACAGCCTTAGTGCAAAAGAGCAGAGGTGAGGTGACTTCCCTTGACATCAAGGCAGCATTTTAATGAGTGTGGAATCAAGGAGCTTTGGTAAAAGTGAAGTCTAAGGGCATAAAGGAGAAAACACTTCAATGGTTGGAGTTATTTCTTGCACAAAGGAAAATGGTTGTGATTGTGAAGATCTATCATCCTAGCTCGAGGACATCACTGCAGGAGCCCTTAAGGGAAGTGTCCTAGGCTTAGCCATTTTCAGTTTATTCATCAATGATCTTCCTTCCATCAAAAGAGGGGACCTTTGCTGAGGTTTGCACAAGTTTCAATTCTATTCACACTTCTTAGAAGATAACTGCACGCTGCAAGATCTGGACGATATTCAGGCATAGGCTGATAAGCAGAAAGTAACATTCCTGCCACAAAAGTACCAGTCAATGACCATCTCCAACAAGAGAGAATCTAAACAACCACTCTTGACAATCAATGACATTACGATTACCAAGTCCCCCAGTGTCAAAATCATGTATGTCACCAGTGACAAGAAATTCAGTTAGACCAGTAGCAAATACTTTGGCGACAAGAGCACATCAGAGACTCGGAATCCTGTAGCAAGAGGTTTGCCTCCAAACAGCCCAAAGCTTTCCACCATCTACAAAGAAGAAGTTGAGAGTACAATGGAATATTCCAATTTGCATAGATGAGTACAGCTCCAGCAACACTCAAAAGCTCATTACTATCCAAGACAAGCTGTTCTCTTGATTAGAACCCTAGCACCACCTTAAACATTCATTCCCTCCACCACTGATGCAGTAATTGTGTGCCTTCTACAGAATGCAATGCAGTTACTTGCCAAAGGTACTCCAACTGATCCTCCCAAACCCATGACCTCTGCCATCTAGAAGGATCAGGGTAGCAGGTCGAATGCACTATCGAACATTACAGTGGCAGTATTTTCATCACAGGGACTACAGCAGTTCATGGTAATACTTGACCATTACCTTCTGAGACAATATTTAGGGATGGGCATTAAATGCTGACTTCGCCAGAGGTATCCACATCTCAAGAGAGAATGAACGAAAAGAGCAAGCATAATGCTGTGTCTGAAGGTAAATGATAGACTTGATAGTTTCCTGCTTTTCCATTTCCTGCTTCCTGCTTGTTCATTTTTACGATCCGTCATTAATTGTTACACTTTTGATGCCTCTCTGTATGATTGTTAACACTTACTTGCATTATGGAGCATTGATTAAAAAAAAATTGACAACTATGACAGACATTTCCGCGAGAATGCCAACAGGAGTCATAGAGTAATACGGCACAGAAGCAGGCCTTTTGGCCCAACTCGTCTATGCCACTCAAGATGCCCATCTAAGCTAGTCCCATTTGCCCATGTTTGGTCCATATCCCTCTAAACTCTCCTATCCATATAATTCACAAATTAAAACAAGAAATGCTGGAGATACTCAGGTCAGACATCCTATATGGAGAGAGAAACATTTAATATGTAATGTGATTGATCCTTCATCAGAACTGGGAAAATTTTAGAAAATAGATATATTTTTGGGGTAGCACCTCATCTACTGTTTAGGTGCTACAGCCCTTGGGACTCAATACTGAATTCAAAACTTTCAGATAACCAGTCTTTTCTGCTTGTGTTAGAAGTGGCCTGCTCTTCTTCTCTCCAGGAGGTGCTGCCTAATCTGCTGAGCATTTCCAGCATTCTTTTTCATTTTAGACTGTGAGATAATGCACTTTGGGAAGTCAAATCCTGGTAAGACATGAAGGGCAAGAAACCTAGGAGCATTGATATTCAGAGGGACCTCAAGAGTGGGCAGCATCTGTACCACTCATTGGTTAGACCAGATTTGGAGTATTGTGTACATTTCTGGTCACCACACTCCAGGAAGGCTATGGTAGCAATAGAGAGAGTAAAGAAAAGATCCACCAGGATGTTGCCTGGAATGGAGGGCTCTAGTTACAAGGAGAGATTAGATAGGTTGGGTTTATTCTCACTGGAATGCAGGAAGCAGAGGGGTGGTCTGAGAGGTTTATAAAATTATGAGGGGCATAGAAAGGATAGATGGCCCTAGGGCAGGGGAGTCAAGAACTAGAGGGTTCTGGTTTAAAGTGAGAGGGGAGAAATTTAAAGGAGATCTGCGGGGTAAGTTTGTCACACAGAGTGGTGGTTATCTGGAACAAGCTGCCTAAGAAGGTGGTCGAGGCAGATACAATTAAAACATTTAAAAGGCATTTTGACAGGTACTAAGATGGGAAAGGTGCACAGAGATATTGGCACAGTGCAGGCAAATGGGATTAATGTAGATAGGCATCACAGTCAGCATCTACAAGTGGACCAAAGGGTCCATTTTTGTACTTTAGAATTCTATCATTCTAGCAGCTCCTGTATTTTGCTTCTCACAGTTTAAGCACGTTGTTATTGATGTCTTTTTTCTCCCCCTCTTTCTAACCACCTCTATTCATCTCCTGCTATTTACACTCTACTAACAGATCAGTTACGATTAACTAGATGGCACCAAAGGTGACTGCATCAGCCTTGGTCTTCTCCTCATTACACATTCCACCTCTCTGCAACTTACTGGTGTTTTCACTGTTTCCAGTGCTGATGAAGGGTCATTGTCCAAAGATGTGAACTGTATTTATCATTTCACAGATGCTGCCTGAACCATTCAGCGTTTCCAGCACTTAATGCATATTTGGCGGGACATGTTTCAAAATCAAGTGGAGACCAAGAGAAAATGGATGACACATATCAATTGATGCAGCCAGAGCAACACTACAAAAGGAGAAATGAATGGCACAGAACGAAGTGGAAAGTATAATCACTGGGCCTTTTAAATTCTCACAGAACAAGTAATCATTTTTTTTCTCTCTCTTAGGGCACAATGGTCGGTATAGACATGGTGGGTCAAAAGGCCTGTTTCTACGATTCATTCAGCAGGCTTACAGTGTAGAAGTAGGTACATCTTTCACAGCAGTGAGGAAAGCAGAATTCTCAAGACAGCCACGATGCACCGTACAATCACATCCCAGGGTAGCATTGAATATAATGAGGACAGTTGAAAAAAAGCACTTATCCCCTTCACCTTAATCGATGATGTATAAGGCACACTCTTCTACATCATCTGCAAAATGATTCAATATTTGAGAGATCATATTTTAAGACTATCCAATGACTGTTTCAGAAAGAAACTGGTAAGATTTTCTGAAAACTGTGTCCCAATTTTAGCAGTGCTTTCTGAGAGGAAATATTGTGCGCTGGGAATTTAAATTGATATCAAATGGACCCCATAGAGTAGTTATGTTGAGAAACTAGAACAGTTATTCTTCATGCAGAGAGGAATAAAGGAAGATTTTAATAGAGGTGTTCAAAATTCCAGAGGGTTTTAAACAGCGTAAGTGGCGCAGAAGAGTTTTCAGTGGCAGAAGAATTGATAAGTTGTCACACTTTGAAATAAGCTTTCTGAAAGAGAACAAACCTAATTGTCCCCCTCAAAAAAGAATTGGATTTATAATTGAAAAGGAAAAAGAGCAAGAGTGTTAATAAAATTGTTCCAAATAGAATAATACAGCACAGAGGGGAGCTATTATAAGATGTTTCAAGGGAATGTAAACTAGTAAAAGAAATTGTTTTGATACTAGGAAAACAGCCCTGAGGTTCAGGTTCAAATCCCACCATGTGAACTTTGAACTTGCTCCAGATAAAATGGCCATTAAAATCATCAAATGGCCATTGAAATCCTGGCCCACTAATGTCCTAAAGGGAGTTTGTTACCCTTAATTGATCTGGCCTACACACTACTTCAGTCACACAAAAAAAAATTGGCTGGCTCTTAACCCTAGAAGACAGATGGGAAAGAGCAATAAATGCCACCTTCCAGGAATAAATAACAGAATACTTCAATCCCTGCTATGATTCCCAGAATGTAATTATCTAGAAAACACACAATCAACACCTCATCAATTTGAAGCCAATTTCACAAAATTGAAGTTCATGCCAACTCACAAACCACCTGGGACATAACAGAGGTGACAAAAATACTGAGAAATCTCTCAGTTTGGACTAATGCAAGATATAGAACCACATGCTTGCAAGGCAATCACTGTGAACATTTGACATTCATGAGAAACTGTATACTGTTGAAAAGCTTTTCCAGTCCTTGCTCCATAATTATTTTCTCCTCTGATTTATATTCCTGTGATGCATCTTGTCATAGCTCCCTCTGTACTGCATTATTCTATTTGGAACAATTTTGCTAACACTTTGAAACAGTTATCCAATTATCTAAATCTCTTTAAGATCTAGCGCTTGCTTCTCCTCTTCTAGGTTGGTCATTCGACTGCCAATACTTTCATTTCACTCCCTGTAGTCTAAGTATAATCATCACCAACTCTTGCTGGACCAGAATAAGCACCATTAGGACCTAGTTTTACTGCACATAATTTTCTCTGAAAAAAAAGTATAATCCCTGGCTTCTTTTCTCCACTACCAGTGCCTTAAACTAAATTCTTCTGCTACCCTCCAACCAAGTGCAAGGCTTACATGGATATTAGTAAGATTGTTCAGCTGCTGGCTTTTTGTCCATAACACACCAAGATAAGTTTTGCCCTCCTTTCTCTGGGGCTATATCTATATCCTCCCCTTTTCACTCCACCTCTTATCTTGGCTGCTCTGAGCAAATCTTTTCCACAAGAACCACTTCCCATGCTCTGAAGCTAACCTGAAACAACCATTTTTCCCCATTCCTGGCCATGGTGAGCATTTCATTCTGCTCAGGTATGGTCCCTCCACTTTTCAAAGCCACCATTATCCAACCCATTCCACGGCAAGCTTGGCCTCAACCTCTTTTATCCAAGAGATGTTTAGAAAGGCACTTAAATAGGCAAGGCATAGAAGGATATGGACCTAATGTGGCCAAGTGGGATTAGTGTAGATGGGCAAAATGGTCAGCATGGCTGTGGTGGACCAAAGGGCCCATTTCTGTGCTGTACAACTCCATGATACTCCACCCATGTAGTCTACTGCATGTCTCTACCCTCCCATTCTCTTGTATCATTCCTTCCCAAATCCACACCCTACTATACTCCAGTATATCATCATACCCCTCCCTTAACTCTCCAGCTTCCACGTCCTTCTCCCTGGTGAATACCAATGAGAGTTTTTTTTAGGATCTCACTCATATCCCCTGGCTCCATGCATAGATTACTACTCTGGTCCTTCCTTTAGCTACCTCTTGCTTTTAATATAATTTGAAAAGGTTTTGGGATTCCTCTCAATCTTGCTGGCCAAAGTCATTTCATGGTCCCTTTTTGCCGTCTTATTTTCTTTTTGAAGTTCTCTCCTATATAGACTTGAGACTTTTTCCCAGGGTGACAATGAGGGGACATATTTTTTAAGGTGATTGGTGGAAGGTATAAGGGGGATGTCAAGGGTAAGTTTTTTTACACAGAGAGTGGTGGGAGCGTGGAACGCACTGCTGGCAGAGGTCGTGGGGGCAGATACATTAGGGACATTTAAGAGACTCTTAGATAGACACATGAATGATAGAAAAATAGGGGCTATGTGGGAGGGAAGGGTTAGATAGATCTTAGAGCAGAATAAAATGTCGGCACAACATTGTGGGCTGAAGGACCTGTACTGTGCTGTAGTGTTCTATGTTCTACCCTGGAACTCTGTATAAAATTACAGGATTAGCTCCCAGTCTTCCCCCACTGCCAGAAGCTGTGCTTCCAGCAGTCAAAGTCCTCAGTTCTCAAACTCCTTCCTTATTCCTCAGCCTATCACCTCTTCTTTCAACAAATTCCTAAAATTCCATCATTTTGGCTAAACCCTCAGTTCTCTTCCTTAGCTCAATCTTGTCCACTTACACTACAAAGTCTTTTAGTGTATAAAATCATGAGGGGCATCAATAGGGTGAATGCACTCAGTCTTTTTCCCAGGGTTGGGGAATCAAGAATTAGATGGCATAGGTTTAAGGTGAGAGTGGAAAGATTTAATAGGAACCTGATCTTTAACACAAAGGGTGGAATGTATGTGGAATGAGCTACCAGAGGAAGTGGTTGAGGCAGGTACATTAACAACTTTTAAGAGAGAGTTGGACAGGTACGTGGATAGGAAGGGTTTAGAAGGTTTTGGGCCAAATGGTAGGCACAGTAGTGTTACAGTTAGCGCAACACTATTACAGCGCCAGCAACCCGGGTTAAATTCCAGCCGCTGTCTGTAAGGAGTTTGCACGTTATCCCTGCGTCTGCATGGGCTTCCTCCAGGTGCTCCGGTTTCCTCCCACATTCCAAAGACGTATGGGTTAGGAAGTTGTGGGCATGCTGTGTTGGTGACACTTGCAGGCTGCCCCCAGAGCACTCTACGCAAAAGATGCATTTCACTGTGTGTTTCGATGTACATGTGACTAATAAAGGTATCTTATTTTAAATGGGATTAGCTTGATGGGCATCTTGGTTGACATGGACCAGTTGGGCTGAAAGGTCTGTTTCCATGCTGTCTGACTCTATGACATTTTTTGACATGTAACACATCCTATAAATGCAAATTATTGTCACCTTTGAGGACTTAGTCACACTGACTTCTTTAAAAATCGACTTCCATAGGCTCTCATTCTTACAGCATTTCTTATTTTCCTTGTTGCCATTCCCCTTTGTCCAATAACACATTCAATTACCCAAATGAGGGAATCAAAACGAGAAACCTCAAAAGGGAAAACAGAGAACACTGTTCAGCATGATTACAAAAGGACATGTGCAAAAATTCAAAAAAGTTACAGTGTCTGCCATGGTGTGCAAAAATTCACAGCAGGAGGCAAAGAGACTCGCACCTAAGTTAGTTAGTGGCTGACTCAAACTTTATTTGTATAATTCTCTGAGCTGACTCCAAATTTCAGCCCACTCAATTTTTAGCATCCTTCTTCCTCTATAAACTCACAGACAAAAAAAAAATTGATTTCTCCACTCACCCCTGCATTGTCTTCTGAAGAAACTAAATAATGTGGAAAATAATTCTTGGTCACGGTCAAGTGGTACCTTCTGCCCTGTAACCTGAAACCATCCCCCAATTCTAGACCCCAGCCAGGGGAATGACCCACAACCAGTCTACCTGGCACAGTCAAATGTTGTAAGTTCAGCCAAGACTAGGTAGAAAGACTTCCTCTTGCAAAAGACAAACTGCTGAAGAAAGTCAAGTGGGTAAAGCAGCATCTGTGGAGGCAAAGGGGTGGGCAACCTTTCAGGTCAAGACATTGCAGCAGGATTCAGGTTGACACCATGCACCCAGACCTCTTATTGAAGATGGTCATTGCCTGGCATTTTTTAAAGATTTACATTACAATAAAGGAGACTGCTTTTCAGCCCATCAGGTCCATGCCAGCTCCCAGCAATCCATTCCACCTCTCATTAATTTCCCTGTACTCTAGCAACTTATTCACTGACCTCACAATCTACCTTGCTGTGACCTTGCATCTTATTGTACTGCACTTTCTCTGTAGCTGTGACACTTTACTCTGTATTGTTATTGTTTTTACCTGTACTACATCAATGCACTCTGTACTAACTCAATGTAACTGCACTGTGTAATGAATTGACCTGTACGATCGGTTTGTAAGACAAGCTTTTCACTGTACCTCGGTACAAGTGACAATAATAAACCAATACTTCTATTAACTCTACTTTGGTTATTTTTTGTTGTGGGGTTCAAAGAGATTGCAGGGCTTTGGAGAAGAAATCACATAAGTATGTGAAAACAATTTGGTATTTTACAAAAAGGGAAGTCTGAATAGAACAGAGTCTAACAATACATAATAAAAGAGTATATCAGCATTCAGAGCTTGATGCAACTAAAACCAAACTTAATAAAGCTGATCATTTTGGGAAGGGTCAAGGAGTCCAAGAAACTTGATTAATTTCAGTAAATAAAAACATCCAACTGCTTCAACAACATCCTTATGAGAAGGGAATCTGCCTACAATTAGCCTTGAGTCAGTGGTAACACTCCCCTCTCATAGTCAGAAAAGATATGTTCACATTCCACTCTAGAGACTTGAGTATGCAGATCTAAGTGGACACAGAGGGCTGTAATATCAAACCTGTCAGCTTTCAGATGAGAAGTCCAGGCCTGAATCCTTCTCAAGTGGGTATCAAAGCCCATGATGGTGAGGAAAACTCCAAGGGGGTATCTGAACATGAAGATGAAAGTTGAACAAAACCATAGTGCTTGGGGTTGGGAAGTCAGTGTGATTGTAAGCAATGAAGATATCATGAATGCAAATTGGTGCAGGTTGATAAGTAGGCAGGAGAGTTCTGGATGAGTTGGTTTATGATGGATTGAGGCTTGGAAGCTAGCCCAGAGAGCATTTGAATAGTCGAGTGAGAGAAGACAACAGCATTGATAAATACAGCGCTGCTGACTAATTGTTCTCTAGCCCAGGTCAGTATCATCACTCCCAACAGCACACCAGTTAAGATTGACTGGCTTGGAAAAAGCCAAGTACCTAACTTAAAAAAGACTAATTCCACAGCTCAGTGGGCCATGTAGCAACTGTATTTTCTTTCCTGGAAAATAGGTCAGGCAGCATCTGGTCCTCGTTAATGTTATGCTGTAACCCAAGAGTAGGCCCAAGAGTGGGTGAAATGGATGACAATATTTCATCTGTGAAGCATGCACAAAGTAGAGTTCATCCTGTAAGGAACTATCCACCACTGACACATTAAATCATGGTCAACCTTATTCTATTGTAATAATATGTAATCAATTCTACCTGAGTGCTAACCAAACAAGTTCACAATTCTCGAAACGTCAGCAGTGAGAAGTGGGCCCCTGGACCTCACCCATTGTATTTTGATATGTGTGTTGACACCAGTAGACCAAAGATCCTACAATCTGAAATGCTTCCAAGCTAATAAAGCAAAGAAAATGCAGGAGAGGCTGTGGCACAGAGAAAATATGCAAGGAAATAAAATAAATCTGTTAAACCATCAGTTACTTACCCTGAACTAGGCCTCTGCTGCCACTGAGATGTAACCAAGAACCGTCGTCATTTTCTGCGCTTTAGTATTCATCAAAAGGAGATGAAAAATCAATCCAAAATCTTGGCAGCTATAGGTTTCCAATTTGAAAGAGAATACCAAAAAGTTTTGTGCCCGAAATTACTGGCAGCAAAAGAACACTTAAAAACAGTAACCCAGAAAGGAATAAAATAGTACACACTGGGCAAGAGGCCTGAGCCTCTTTGAAGTTTGTTGGCATAAAATGTTCAAATTTAACCACTTCCAATAATATATTTGCGTATTCTAGATATTATTTCCAACTCAGATTATCGTTTTAAGAAAGCTGGTGGCCATGGTCGAGAAATCCCTCTGGAGAATTGTGAGAAAACAAAGAACATTTCCTCCCTCCTAAAGCTTCAGAGAAACCAGCGTCTGGAAGGCTTTTAAAAGGGAGGTGTCAATCAGTAGCCCCAGAAGGCTTTGTGCTTATATTTAAGTAACTGAAACAGATACACTTTTACACTCTTCTTTTCTTAAAAAAATGTAGACAACAATTTATTTAAAAACAATCCCAGTTTTGTTTTATATATAGATTATTTTATGCAATAAATTGTCAAATTCAACTAGTTAAATTTATGACCATAATTCTCCTGGCATGGTGACTTGTATAATGTAGGATACCGTTCTTGTAGTCTCCTGTGTTATAATACAAAACTGTGGTTTTTTTTTGACCCAGATATAAAGATATTGCTAACCACTTTTTTAGGAAGTTCATGCTCTTTAACTTAAAAAGCAGCATCAAAATACACCTCCATCTTCTCTGCTAGTAATCCAGCAAAGCATGTCTTTTCTGCCCTATGTTATGCACTAAAAGCCCACTTTGCAGTACTCTAATTAGCACAGCAATAAAAAAGATGGTTCCAGATTTAAATATACACTCCTGATCCTTATACACTGCAGCTCGCAGAAAGTAACAGATTACCCCAATGAATCCACCATTTTTTTTGTAAAGGGAGCACACAAACCTTCCTTCAGACTTGAATCTCTTTCCTCAAGACAGTGAAACAATTATTTTGTTAAAGATATTAACAAACATACCCATTTATAAAGTATTTAGCATACTATCCACATACCAGAATAGTGTGTCTAGGGTGCAATCATGCTGTTTTGGATGGTACCTTTCTGCAAGCTTCTTGTATTGCTGCCATGAAGGAGGAAGCAATGTAGCTCAGTGGCTGCATTGTTCATGAGCTGATCTGCTTCAAACCAGTTCCAGCCGGTTCCAGCCACCCCACGTACAGCTATGGAAACCTGTACTGCAGCACATACTGGCCAGTCTTTCCCTTTGCTTATGCCACATTATTGCAAGGTTTTTCACCCAAAAACTGCACTTTAAATTCTTCTTTTTAAAAGGCTGCGCCTCCTGAATCGTACCTAAATACAGCCAGGCTCTTTTCCCCTTGCATGCTGCTGTGATCTCTGGGAAAGCCAATTGCAATAAAGATTTGTGACATTACAGTATGAAATGGCTGCACAGTGTCCTCACAGAAATAAAAATCACAGAGGCAACCGATAAACAATGTTTTCTGCTCATATTTTTGAATATTCACCGACAGTGTAGTCTTAGATTATACCAAGTTAAAATAAAATTAAGGAGGTGCCACAAAATTGTTTATTTCTCCCTAATAGCTGCCGAAGCAAATGTTTGCTGTTAAATCAGTAAATCAAATGCCTTCACTACTTTTAGCCAGGAAGAGTCACTCTGATTTTGTTGGGATTTATGGGATCTGACATGCCATAGCACTGGGAATGCAGATCACAAAACACCAGCCGTTTTGCTGTTTTTAACCACACCCTTAAGCAAGCAGCCATTTTAGAAACAAATGTACATTCTGCCAATTGTTCAATTCTTCCAAAAGCTCTCTCCTCTTTACTCAGCAGGGTCCTGTCTTTCATTTTAGCAGCTTAGACTCTCAATCGTCAGCAATCTTGGGAATATTCTTTTTTTAAATAGAAAATTCCCAGTTATCCTCATTGCTGAAGAAAGCCATTGCTGAAGAAAGCTATTGCAACTCCATTTGTGTCAATAAGAAACCAGCAGAATTCTAGTGCAGAGAAATTATATTTTACATAAAATTTTCCTCACAGACATTGGAAGCCTAAAAAGCCTCATAGGGATATAAAAAAACAAAGTTGCACAACCAGCTCGATTAAAACACAAGAAAGAGTGGAAAGGGGGAGGGGTATTATCTCTGCGGACAGCTTCCCAGTTTGGGCCACTGCAAATTAACCGTTTGATGTCCAGTGGCTCAAATAGACAGCATTTCAAAATTAACTTGCATCCATATAACACTTCTCCTTCTTGCTGAGGTGACGGGCCAGAACGTCAGATTTTCTCCCATCCAGGCCATCGAAAGTTAAAAACAGCAACATATCTTGCTTGCTCAAGATTTAAGGCACTTTGCCAGCCTAGTGAACTGAATAGCAGTCACATCTGCTTATTTCCTGTTAGCTGATCATTGGCAATCCTTTCTTAAACCCAATATTCAAATTATTTGGATTCTTCGAACTACACAAATCAACACTTCAAAATAGCCTACAAATGGCAAATTTAATTTAAAAAACTTAGGAAATGTGGACAAGTTATTTAAATGAGTGCAAAGTTTTGCCTGAAGCTAAAAATGAATAGGAAAGCCGTAGACTATCCCAAAAGATTACACAGAAAGAAACACACGTTCCTGTTAACTTTAAACAAATTCATTGTTTTCTGAAGTATTTAATTGCACTTCATTGATAATCATATCAACACAAACTATCTAACTAAATTTTATTTTTACTCTTTCCGTCTTTTGGCATGTCTCATTATCTTACAAGATAGGACAGTAAAGAAAAATTGAATGGTCTTGGTTGCACTAGTTCAAATGTGTTCAGTTAATTCAAAATGCATCACACAACATTTTTTTAAAAAGTACCAGGATTCCAAGTCACATTCACCATCATGAAGCCCTGGATCAGTAAAAACATGCAAACATTTAATTGTAGCCTGCAATTGCTACATCCCACTAAAGTGGTGGCAAAGGAACCAATCTAGTCAAAGTGGATTGAGACACGAAGGAGTAAGTTCAAAGGAAATTTGCCCCTCAAGGCTGCACTTGTGGTCACCTGATGTGGCAATAACTTCATAGAACTCCAAGTATCTGAACATACACCAACCATTACAGATAGCGTAACTGTCAAAACAACCAGAATTTAGTGTAGGCACAACAGCACAGATACTCCTTGATGCCAGTCCACAAATATCTCACAAAAGCTTCCATAATTTTTAATGTGTGATCTACCATTTGCAGCTTGTATTATGAATATCTACCAGTTTACCTTAAGGAACTAGAATATAAAAACTGTTCTGCTAACTTATATGAACAAATTGAACTCTCAGCACTAAAGGTTGTAAATCTTGTACAGCAAGGCAGCTTGTCAAGCTTACAAAAATATTGATCTAAGAATCTAATAAGTGAGCCAATAAAAATTGCACTGTCATACTTTCTGACATATCAAGAGTGTTTTAAGTTTGATCCCAGCTCTACGCTGAGCTAAGTTACCTCACCTGGGGCAATAATATGGTGTAGTAGTTGATTTGACATTAAGCCTAGACTCCATCTGCCCTCCCAGGTGGATGTTAAAGTGCAATGCACAAAAAGCTGGAGGAACTCAACGGGTCAGGCAGTACCTATGGAGGGAAATGGACAGTTAACATTTTGGGTCGAGACCTTTCATCTGGACATCAGTATTAATCAACTAGCTTCAAAACTGGGCCCCTGTACCTCCCTCTGCAACTGGATCCTTGTCTTCCTTATTGGGAGACCACAGTTACTGTGGCTCGGTAACAACACCTCCTCCTTGCTGACAATCAACACAGGTGCACCTCAAGAATCTGTGCTTAGTCCACTGCTCTACTCTTTCTACACTTATGACTGTGTGGTCAAGCACAGCTCAAACGCCATCTATAAATTTGCCGATGACACTACTGTTGTCGGCAGAACCTTAGATGGCGATGAGGAGGCATACAGGAGTGAGACAGATCGGCTGGTTGAGTGGTGTCACAATAACAACCTCGCACTCAACATCAGTAAGACGGAGGAATTGATTGTGGACTTCAGGAAGGGGAAGACGGGAGAACACACACCACTCCTTATTGAGGGGTCAGCAGCTTCAGGTTCCTGGGCATCAACATCTCGGAGGATCTATCCTGGGCCCAATGCATTGATGCAATCATGAAGAAGGCACGCCAGCAGCTCTACTTTGTTAGGAGTTTAAGGAGATTTGGTCTGTCACCAAAGACTTTTACAAATTTCTCTAGATGTAAGGTGGGGAGCATTCCGACTGGTTGCATTACAGCCTGGTATGGAGGCTCCAATGCACAGGATCGCAAGAGGCTACAGAGGGTTGTAGACTCAATCAGCTCCATCACGGGCACAACACTCCCCACCATTGAGGAGATCTTCAAAAGGTGGTGCCTCAAGGAGGACCTTCTCCATCCTGGCCATGCCCTCTTCTCCTTACTCACATCCAGGAGGAGGTACAGGAGCCTGAAGATCCACAGTCAATGATTTAGGAACAGCTTCTTCCCCTCCACCATCAGATTCCTGAATGGTCCATAAACCCCTGAACACTACCTCATTATTCCTTTTTACTGCACTATGTATTTATTTTGTAATTTATAGTAATTGCGTCTTTGAACTGCACTGCTACCACAAAACAACAAATTTCACAGCATACAAATCAGTAATCATAAACCTGATTCTGACTGATGCTGCCTGACCTGCTGAGTTCCTCAGCTTTTTGTGTGTTGCTCCAGATTCCAGCATCTGCAGTCTCTTGTGTCTTGGATGTAGAAGTGCCATTGGCACTTTCAAAGTTTGGAAACTTTCTGATCAATGTATAAATGCTCAATCAACGACTCAGTCAGATGTTCAGGGAATGTATCTCTTGCTGTTGTGAAAGCTTGCTGTAAAAATAGCTATTGCTTTTCCAACATTTCAAGTGACTACACTTTATAAAGTACTTTATTTCTTGTAAAAGTGCTTCGGAACAATCTGAAGGTGTGAAATACAATTCTTTCCTTTAAGTCAATAACACACTTAAGGGAAGAGCAAGGGATGATGACCTAAAAGACAACAAAGCCAGGCATCCCTAAAACTCTCTCCCGCAACCTACGCTTGCAGTAACCACAGACAGATAATGGGCAAGAAAATGAATTGGCCAAGATTTAATTGAATGGTCCTGCTGGCGCTTGCTGATCAGGGTCAAAAAAATCATTGTGAATTGTATAAGGGGCCCCAATAGGAAGGTGATCACAAAACTACAAACTCCAACATCAGTTTGCAGTAAGGCTTGTCACGCCACTAAGTCACTGACATCACACCTTCTAACTGCCCAATTCCCCACCTCACTACACTCTCTTGCAGCTTCTGACACTGACCCTCTGGCACAATTGTTGTTTAATAATGCATTTCTCATGATTGATAGGCTTCAGCCATGCAGCAAGTCACTAGGTATGCTGCTCCATCCTGCCCCTCTCCCCACAAGGTCTTAGCAACCTCTCCCAACTCCTACAGTTCAAGCAAATTGGTATTGGTATTGGTTTATTGTTGTCACTTGTACCAAGGTACAGTGAAAAACTTGTATTGCATACCGAACGTACAGGTCAATTCATTACACAGTGCAGTTATATTGAGTTAGTACAGAGTGCATTGAGGTAGTACAGGTAAAAACAATAACAGTACAGAGTAAAGTGTCACAGCTACGGAGAAAGTGCAGTGCAGGTAGACAATAAGGTGCAAGGTCACAACAAGGTAGATTGTGACACTAACTTTCCCTTCCAGTAGGTAATTCCTACAAGGCATAAAAAAAAGACTTTCTGAGATCAAATCCAGAATAAATGATGAGAAGAGAGATAAAGCATTTGAGTCTTCCATAAAGCTTGTGTCTCAAAAGTTTACTTCAATCCTCTAGCAGCAGGTCAACAGCAAAAGCTCACATACATTGAAGCAGCACTCAAGATCCCACAAACTATTTGTTTACCTCGAAACAGCTGGTTGCTGTAGGGGAGGGCATTAAGTCGAGCAACAGCCACCCAAGTATTTCCTGCTGCTGCTTATTCAGCTTCCTGAATAAGCAGGAGCAGGAAATTAAAGGGGCAAACAGAACCTTACCAATGCTTTGGATAGTCAGTCCTAACTCAAGGTTCGACTCCTGCACTAAGATAGGACATAATGTGGAACAATGGGTAAACCAGCCTTTCGGTTTAAGACTAACTGCAGATGCTCTTTAATAAAGTTTCAGGGGGAGAATTACGGTCTCTTGCACTATAATTATTAGTTAAATGTGACAGTCCAAAATGGTGATTTCAATGTTTCTCATGAATAGCAAGCACCAAAAGGCACAGTACCTGTAGCTTCAACATGGGAGCTAGAAGGCTGCCTTTAACATTAGATTGCAAATAAACTCAGAGTCAGTTTCTCAGAGCTCAGAATCAACACTGTCTGGCTCTAGTCAGACCCAGGTAAATTTATGTCAACAGTGGACATCGCCTTTATTCCTTTATTCATTTTTCAGAATGTGGACATCGCCAGCAAGGTCAGCATTTATTGTCCATTGCTAATTACCCTTGTGAAGGTGGTGGTGAGATACCTTCTTAAATCACCATAGTCCTTCTGTTGGGGAGGGTGTTCCATGATTTAAACCCAGCAAAGATGAAAGACTAGGAAATATATTTCAAAGATAGATGTATACAGTCAATGGCAGGACCCTTAACAGCATTGATATACAGAGGGATCCCGTGTTCCACGTCCATAGCTCCCTGAAAGTGGCCACACAGGTATTGGCATTGGTTTATTATTGTCACTTGTACCGAGGTACAGTGAAAAATTTGTCTTGCATACCGATCATATGGGTCAATTCATTACACGGTGCAGTTACATTGAGTTAGTACAGAGTGCATTGAGGTAGTACAGGTAAAAACAATAACAGTACAGAGTAAAGTGTCACAGCTACAGGGAATACAGCTACAACCACACAGCTACAGTAGATAGGATGGTAAAGAAGGCATATGGCATGTTTGCCTTCATTGGTCAGGGCATTGTGTATAAGAGTCAGGAAGTCACATTGCAGCTTTGGTTAGGCCACATTTGGAGTACTGTGTGCAATTCTGTTCGCCCCTTTACAGGAAAGCTTTGGAAAGGGTGCAGAAGAGATTTACCAGGATGCTGCCTGGATTAAGATATTTATTTATTAGTCACATGTACATTGAAACACACAGTGAAGTGCATCTTTTTGTGTTACTGAGAATGTGCTGAGGGCAGCCTGCAAGTGTCACTACTCTTCTGGTGCCAACATAGCATGCCCACAACTCCTAACCTGTAAATCTTTGGAATGTGGGAGGAAACTGGAGCACCAAGAGGAAACCCATGCAGACACAGGGAGAACGTACAAACTCCTTACAGACAGCGGCGGGAATTGAACCCGGGTGGCTGGCGCTGTAATAGTGTTACGCTAACCACTACACTACCGTGTAAAGAAAGGTTGAACAAACTTGGGTTGTTTTCTCTGGTGCATCAGAGGCTGAGGGGAGACCTGATATAAGTTTATAAGATTATGGGAGGCACAGATAGGGTAGACAGTCAGAACCTTTTCCCCAGGGTAGAAATTTCAAGTGCTAGAGGATATGCATTCAAGATGAGAGGGCGAAAGTTTAAAGGAGATTTTACACAGAAAGTGGTAGGTGCCTGGAACGGGCTGCCAAGGGGAATGGTGGAAGCTGATATGGTAGTGGCATTTAAGAAGCTGCTAGATAGACACTTGAATATGCAGGGAATGGATGGATATGGATCATGTACAGGCAGAAGAGATTTAGTTTATTTCTACTTCGTGTTCAGTACAGACATTATGGGCTGAAAGACCTGTTTCTGCGCTGTGCTGTTCTGTGTTCTATAGGGTGCTGTGTGGCTTGGAGTCAACAAGATGATGTTTCCGTGCACCTGCTGTCCTTGAATTTCCTGGTAGTATAGTTCATAGGTTTGGGAAGTGCTCTCAGAGCAGCTTAGGTGAGTTCTGTATATGGCGCACAACAGGCCACTGTGCCCTGATTATGGAGGGAATGGTGTAGTAAGAATCCTGAAATGTCATCCAGAGAGCACAAGGAACAATTGCTGGGATCAAATGTGTGTGTGTGTGTGCGCGTGGAGGAAGGGTGACCTGGGTGCTAGGTAACCAAGGTAAGACATTGCCTGCAGTGCCCGAGGCAATGGTCACGTGACGGGTCGACCTGGACAAAAGATCAACCCTGGTAGGGGCAGGGAGAAGTGACCAGGGTACAAAAGAGTGAGCATGCCAGCGGTGAGGCCTCTTGGATTTGGGCACCATAGGTAAGGACACGACTGACGCTGTGGACCAATTGGAACGGGGCGCTGCATTAAATGAGCTCAGGCGCACTTCCGAGATAAGTACCACTTGTTGTAACTTAGCAATAAAGTGTGTTGTGTGCAGCATTGCATGTGCAAGGCTTATTTCTAACAGATCTGCGAACAATCCTGCTTACCAATAATGCACTCCGTACTAACACAATGTATCTGCACTGTGTAATGAATTGATCTGTACAAACAGAATGCAAGACAAGTTTTTCACTTTACCTTGGTACAAGTGACAATAATAAACCAATTCCAATACCAAACTTTGGCACAACAAATGGATGTTCAGAGTGTCACAGATATGAACAGTACAGAAATAGGCCCTTTGGCCACCATGTCCATGCCAACCTTTTTGTCCATCTACACTAATCCCATTTGCCCACATTAGGACCATATACTTCCATGCCTTGCCTAATTAAGTGTCTGTCTAAATGCCTGTAATAACATGGTGATTGTATTTCGTTGCACCACCTCCTCTGGCAGAAAGTTCCAGATATCAACCACTCTCTTTATTAAAAAATCTTATCCCTCAAATCCCCTTGGAAACTCTTTCCTCTCATCTTGAAACTATACCTTCTTGTTTTTGATACCACAATCATGGGAAAAAGATTCTGACCATCTACCCTATCTATGCCTTTCATAATCTTATATACCTCCCAGGTCATCCCTCAGCATCTTTCACTCCAGGGAAAACATCCTATCCAATCTCTCTGCATAACTAGATTCCTCCAATCCAGGCAACATCCTGGTGAATCTCCTCTGCACTCTCTCCATCACTCCAAGTGCAGTCTAATTAGTGTTTGATAAAGTTCCAACAATGTCCCAGTACCTCTGTTCTATGCCCCCACCTATAAAGACAAGCAGGCCATATGCCTTCTACCCTATCCACCCATGTTGCCATTTTCAGGGAACTATGGACTTGAATCATATACAAATTCGCCAATGACCCCACCGTCTTGGGAAAATTACAGGTGGTAAGGAGCGAGATAGGACATCCGGTTGAGTAGTGCAACAATGACAACCTCTCGCTCAATGGAGTAAAACTAAAGAACTGATTGTTGACCAGGAAGGGGAAGGAGGGTGAACATGTGCCAGTCTGCAGTGGTGGAAAGAGTCAGTAGCTTTAAATTCCTGGGCATTAACATGACTTGCCCTGGGCCCAGCACATAGATGCAATCACAAGGAAGGTCACAATCACAGCATCTTTACTTTCTTACAGGTTTAAGGAGATTCGGCATGTCACCAAACAATCTAACAAACTTCTACAGATGTCCTGACTGGTTGCATCATGAATGCAAGAAGCTGCAGAGAGTAGTGGACTCAGCTCAATTTATCACAGGCACATCTCTCCCCACCGTCGGTAGTATCTATATGAGGCACTGCCTCAAGAAGGCAACATCCATCATCAAAGATCCCCATCATCCAGGCCCTGCCATCTTTTTGCAGCTATAATTGGGCAGGAGGTGCAGAAGCCTGAAGTCCCACACCACCAGGTTCAAGAATAGTTACTTCCCTTCAACCATTCAGCTCTTGAACCAACCTGCACAACCTAATCACTGCCTCAGTTTAGCAACACTATGAGCATTTTGACCATTTTGCACTATAATGGACTTTGTTTTTTTTTGTTCTAATTGTGTTCTTTCTTGTAAAAATTGTGTATAATTTATATCTAATTTATGTTTTTCTCGTAAATGTCTCCCTAATACTACGTGCCTGTGATGTTGCTGCAAGTGATTTTTCCATTACACTGTGCATACATGTACTTGTGCATAATAAACTTGACTTGACTTAACACCCCCCAGGTTTCTCTGTTTATCAACATTCCTCCATGACCTACCATTTATTGTATATGCCCTACCCCTACATGACTTCCCAAAGTATGTTACTCCATACTTGTTGGGATTAAATTCCATCGCCCAACGCACCATCCAGCTTTCCAACTGATCTATATCCTGCCCACTATCCACATCATCACCAATTTTTGTTTCATTTACAACCTTACTAATCATGCTCCTACATTCACATCCAAGTCATTAGTATACATCACAAACAGCAGAGGTCCCAGCATCAACCCCTGTGGTACACAACTGGTCACAGATGGTGTGGTTGATGGAGTGCCAATCAAGCAGGCTGCTTTGTCATGATAGTTTCAAGCTTCTTGAGAATAGTTGGTGCTACATTCATCGAGGCAAGTGGGCAGTATTTCACTGACCTATGCCTTGTCAATAGTGGAAAGGCCTTGGGTTATCAGGAGGTAGACATCTGTCACAGGATCCGCTCTTGTGGCTGTGATTTTTATGCAGCTGGATGAGTTGAGATTTTGGTCAGTGGTGGCTCCCAGAATATCGATGGTTGGTGAGATAATGCCATTGAATATCAGGGGTAAGTGGTTAGACTCTCTATTGTTAAAGGTACCATTGCCCGGAAATTTTGTTGCACAGAAGTACTAGCCACCTATCAAATTTATGCCTGAACATTGTCTTGCTCTTGCTGCATGCAGGCATGTACTGCTTCATTTACTGATGAGTTGCAAATGGAATCAAACATCGTGCAGTCATCACTTCTGACCCTTATAATGTAAGGAAGCTCATTAATGAAGGAGCTAAAGATGTTTGGGCCTACGACACTGCCTTGAGGACCTCCCGGGGCTGGGATGATCGACTTCCAATAACTACAATCGTCTTCCTTAATGCATGGTATGCGTCTCACCATTGAGGTGTTTTCCCATAATGCCCATTGACTTCAGTGTTAGCCTAGCTCCTTAATGAAACAGTCAGTCAAATACAGCTTAACGTCAAGGGCAGTCACACTATAATCTCTCCTGCAGAAAGAATTTTAAATCTCACTGGTGTGAAATTTGACTGTTTATATTTAATCAGGTTTTAACTAATCCTGGTTCCCTTGAAACCATGCTATTTAAAGGGCCAACATCCAACTGTCTATTTTGCCCTCAATGCAATGTGATCTTTTGTCATCTCAAATTCAACCTCATGTATCTTGGTTGCTATGTCCATGAAATTCAGGATCACAGTCACTCAGCTTCCTTAGCCACAGGATCATTCCAGACTGCCACTGCTGATCTCTGCCGCATCTCAGTTTTCCACTCACTACTTCAAAAACAGGTCACCCAACCTCCACACTAAAGGAGAAGTGATTTCATCTACTTTTCCTTCAATCCACAGGAACAAGCAAAGCAGGAATAGGTATTTGCCTGCATTGCAGCTTCCCCAAACTTCAGGAATCCATAGATTACACTCATTATCATAGAGACCTCCCTGGCAAAAGTGCCCAACGGTAGTCCTGAAGAGCTTACATGAGCACTTTGCACAAAGAACAAGCACTGTTCCCTGTGAGCACTGTTCCTTGCCAAACCGAACAGGTCCTCTGATCTCTTGGGAGCATTTTTGCACTCTCCCTCCCATTATTGCAGCATCTATTCATTCAGTGGCAATATTCCCCTGTAGCCAAAATAGTATTGTACCTATAACAATACAAACATCACTTCAAATGCTGGCTGCATATATTGTATTTACTGTGCTAATTAACGATAGCTGCAAGAGCTTGCAACACTTCATTGAGGAACGCTGCACTGATACCAACAATGTTAGTTTCGGTGCAGCACTACACTGGGAAACAAGATAATGCTGTTCTGTGAACCTAAATGAAGCTTTCAGTTTTATGTGACTTTCAGAAATAGTGCTGGGGTGACCAACAATGCAGCTTTAATATGAAAGAAAAATTATGGAACAATTTCTAGTCTATGGGGTGTGCTACTCAGGATTTTGAAATGGGCTACTACGGTGCACCCAGCAAAGTCCAAGTCATGGGACTGACCTACAAAAACTAGGACAAAGCTCAGCAATATTGGGTGGATCTACAAAATCCAAAATAGGAAGCCATGATATGCAGGTAAATGCTTTGAAGAAAGGGAAAAAGGTACAAGAAATAATCAGGCCTTCAGCCTTGCCGCTGCCAATGTCTCTCATGCTGCCTACTCCAACTATCCCCAAGACTTCCTCTTCTATCTAACTGAAGATGGGATAGAGGCTGGACCTCTCCCAGTTGCTGTGACCCAGTTGTCCTGCAAGTGTGGGATTGAGTTAATGGACACCAGTACTCCGCTTAGCACTACCTTACAAAGGATTAATTTGTTATAGTGTATTTGGCCCTCTACTCAAAATATTCACAGGTACACTGCATTGTACTAAAGATATCTGCTTGGGTTCCATGCTGCTGCTCTGGGAACAAACTCAAGAGAGGCTGTTGACTGATGAGTCAACACAGAATAGAGAAATCACAGAGAAATCTCTGGGCTGGGGAGTGCTGTGCTGCCAAGCAAAGAGGGGGAGAGACAGCAACTTGCATCACATCCAACAGGAGGTGATGAGAGAAACTGTGCAAAATGGCGGTCTGTCAACACATGGAGCAAGTGTTGCCAAGCCCCAACAGTGGTCCCAGCAGGGTGCTGCCCCGGGCCCTGCATTTTAGCATTGAGCAGCCACACTGCTCGCACCAGTTCTCGCAGGCAGCCTCTCCATACTGACCAGTGGAGCAATTCATTGCTGGAGGAGCACCTGGCACAACAGCACACAGCAACAGGGAGGGCAGTGGTTTGTGCAAGGTTCCTGGCACAACACATTCTGCATGTTAAGCAAGGTACTACCATACACCTTTTCAGAGATCATTCAAGGTTCGCATGTGATTGAAGGCAATGCATGTGGAACACTTGAGGAAAGGATTTGCTGGTGGAAGTGATGTCATAATTTCTTTGCCCAAAGGAAAACAAATGTGCACGGTTTTCACCTTTAGAATCCAAGTGAGATAACTGAACATCCTTTATTGCTTCTAGCCACGTCTGGGGATCATGTTTCTGGCTATCACATTTCCGGCATCTCTTTTTAGACCACCTCTAATGTTTGACTGAGCACCATGATGCCACTTGAAGTGAAGAGGACACATCTCCAGAAACTACTCCACCAAAAGTTCCATTCTGCTGCCAGATCTGAAGCCCATATACCGAAGATCTCTGGCACAAAGTAGAGAAAGCTTATAAAAAATGCACTGCAAGTTAAATGACATTTTGTTTTAATAACCATTTCCTTCCTTGGCATAATCTTTGAACCCACCAGAAATTGTAGCAATAATGTGACAAGCTACCTATAAGCATTCTGACAAGTGGGATCCTAACCTAATAAGTTTACAACTGGCCCATATATCAAAAGTTTTGAAGCTAGTGGTGGGTGACATCAATGATCACTTGACTTACCGCCTACCTCAATGTGCATCATCTATGAATATTTACCCAATTGTGTGCATTAAATGTCCTTTGTGCAGCTTTTCCTGCCCTAATTATGAATGATTTAACTGCATTGCTTACACACTGACCTGTTTCAGAAGGCTGAAAATCCACATGTGACCAGCAATTTTATTTGTAAAGCTTATATTCTAATAGAGCTAGTTCTCTAAGGGTCAGACACTGAATAACATATGAAAAGAGTAAGGCAGAAATATTAGACAATGAATTGGCAAGGAAGGCAAATTAGTGAAGGGCAAATAAAAAGCTATTCAGAGACAATAATTTTGTTTTTGTGGGTTATGCATCAAGGCAGAAATACAAAAGAGCAAGTCTAAAACAAAGCAAACCCTGATTAAGCCAGTTGGCTCAATAATTTATAATTATTCAAGACTGGAAATGTGTGAACATCACAAGACAATTATCATGGATCCATTTTAGCTCATTCATTTGGAAAGACCCTAAAATCTACCATTCTCTCCAATTCAATGTTTTATTAAATAAATACAGGGCCTTTGCCTCCACCACTTTATCTGAAAATACTTCCTGATCAGCAGGTTTGACGATAATACATAAGAACAGAATTAGGCCATTCAGCCCATCGAGTCTGCTCTGCCATTCGATCATGGCTGATTTATTTTTCCCTCTCAACCCCATTCTCCTGCCTTCTCTCCGTAACCTTTGACACCCTACTAATCAAGAACTTATCAACCTCCACTTTAAATATACCCAATGACCTGGCCTCCACAGCTGTCAGTGGCAATGAATTCCACAGATTCACCACCCTCTGGCTAAAGAAATTCCTCATCATCTCTGTTCTGAGGCTGTGCCCTCTGGTGCTGGACTCTCCCACTACTGGAAACATCCTCTCCACATCCATTCTATCCAAGTCTTTCAATATTTGGTAGGTTTCAATGAGATCCCCCCTCATCCTTCTAAACTCCAGCAGGTACAGGCCCAGAGCCATCAAATACTCCTCGTATATTAACCCTTTCATCTCTGGGATAATTCTCATAAACCTTCTCTGGACCCTCCCCAATGCCAGCACATCCTTCCTTAGATATGGGGCCCAACACTGCTCACAATACTCCAAATGTGGTCTGACCAAAACTTTCTAAAGCTTCAGCATTACATCTTTAATTTTATATTCTCGTCCTCTTGAAATAAATGCTAACATTGCATTTGCCTCCCTTACTACTGACTCAACCTGCAAGTTAACTTTTAGGGAATCCTACATGCATTAGGATTCTCAAGTCCCTTTGCACCTCTGATTTCTGAATCGTCTCCCCATTTAGAAAATAGTCTACGCCTTTATTCCCACCAAAGTGCATGACCATACACTTCCCTACATTGTATTCCATATGCCACTTCTTTGCCCATTCTTCCAACCTTCTGCAGACTCCCTGCTTCCTCTATACTACCTGCCCCTCCACTTATCATCTGCAAACTTGGCCACAAAGCCATCAATTCCATCATCCAGATCATTAACATATAACGTAAAAAGTACCAGATCCAACACCAACCTCTGTGGAACACAACGAGCCACTGACAGCCAAACAGAAAAGGCCCCTTTTATTCCCACCCTTTGCCTTCTGCCAGTCAGCCAGTCTTCTATCCATGCTGGTACCTTTCTGTAATACCTATCTTGTTTAGCAGCCTCATGTGCGGCACCTTGTCTAAGGCCTTCTGGAAATTCAAGTAAACAACATCCACTGACTCTCCTTTGTCCAGCCTGCTTGTTACTTCCTCAAAGAACTTCAACAGATTTGTCAGGTAAAATCTCCCCTTAAGGAAACCATGTTGACTTCAGCCAATTTTATCATGTGCTTCCAATTACGCTGAAATCTCATCCTTATTGATGGACTCTAAAATCTTACCAACCACTGAAGTCAGGCTAACCAATCTATAATTTCCTGTATTTTGCCTTATTCCCTCCCTTCTTAAAGAGTGGAGTGACATTTGCAATTTTCCATTCCTCTCAAAACCATTTCTGATTCTAGTGATTCTTAAAAGATCACTACTAATACCTCCACATTCTCTTCAGCTACCTCTTTCAGAACCCTGGGGTGATGATACCAGCCACAATTTTAGTCTCCCAGATAGGAAACAAAGAATGAGGCAAGGAGTTAGAAATGGATAAGTGGGTCCGCTTGGTTTCCACTTGACCAGCGTTTTAATAACAGCAACATTGCAGGTGTTGCAAGTGAACCACTTGAAAGAAAGGTTTGCTTGTGGTGATGTTTAAATATTTTAGTTTATTTTGGATTATCTCCCAATGTTAACATTTGAAAGCATCAATAGAGTTAAAATTCATTAGAGGCAAAGGAGAAAGCAAATGAAATGCAAAGACTATTATACATTATATACAAAGGAGAAAGAACAGCATAATTAGATTGATTCTGCTGGCACTTTTTACTATCATGCTAAATAATGAACATAATGAACTTCTGAAGTTCATAGAGTTTTACACATAATAGAATGGCTTGGATTTCTATACACAACCTTCATAGAATATCCTAAAGCGCTTTCAAATAATGAAGTACCTTTGACATAATGTAGTGATGTACAGTCGGAAACGAGCCATGTACAACCTCCCACAAACAGCAATTAAACAGCCAGATCACCTGTTGGGAGACTTTTCTCAAGGAATAAATGTTGGCTGGGATACTGAGAATTCCCTGGCCCCCTTTGATTAGTAACATGAGATCTTTAATATTTATCTGAAAGGGCAAACAAGGCTTCAGCTTAATATCTCATCCAAGAAATGATTCCTCCATCAGTGTAGTACTCCTTCAGTACTGTGTTGAAGTGTCAGCATTAGTTACATATGCCCATGCCTCTGAACTGGGACTTCAACCCACAACAAGTTATGCAGTGAATACCCAAATCTGCTCAAGCACAACAAACTTAAAAATTAGATGCATGATGTTGCATGCCATAGTTTTGTTTGCATTCTTCAATCCAGTTTTGTCTCATGCTAATTAGAACTGCTTTTATATATGTAGAAGAAATTAAATTTTTAAAAGGAGATCAAAATGAATCCAAAATTAACCAATCAGTTGATTTTCACAGCAGCAATAGATGGCAAGGAACTTCAAAGTTCAACGAATTTTAAATTCAAAAAGCAAAACTAGTGCTTCTGCACAGGATTTCTAAAGAATGGAGGGGTTAAACTGAACTCTCAGTTCAAAGACTGCAGCTCTTGTAACCCCTTCCAGTGAAAGAAGAATTAATCAGCTCCTCAGATCAAGCCTTCCAAGTACGGTGGGCATGCATTTTAATTTTGTTAGGCACACATAGTCAGAATTCGCTGAGCAGTGCTGCAGATATTAAAAGGAGGATAGAATGTGATCACGTACCTAACAACATCATCCCAAATATTCATACATGGGGGTAGTCCATTCTAAATTTAGATTTTTTCTGAATTTATTCTGGATTAAGAGATTCCTCCTCTAATCCTCCTCTCCTTGATATCATAGGAGAGGAGGATTAGCAGACACAATTTGATATCAAGACATATAGAAAGATTGAAAAACTGGTGAAAGGGGCAATGAAAAGCAAAGAACCAAATGCTGCAAAACTGAAATAAAAAGGAAATGCAGAAAACACTAAGTGAGTCAGGCAGCATCTATGGAAAGGGAAACAGAATTAACATTTCAGGTTTTCACCAGTGTCTGTAGCTCGAAATGTTAATTCTGTTTCCCCTTCCAAAGATGCTGCCTGACCCGCCAAGTGTTTCCTGCACATTCTGTTTTTAGATCAAATATATAAACTGTATCCTAACGAGACAAGGCAGGGTGGTTGAGGGAATGAACTCCAGAGCTTGGGGAGAAGACATCTAAAGATATAATGAAAGGAAATCAGGGATACATACAAAGCTAGAATTGGAGGGACAGGATTCTTGAAGTGTTGTAGAGATGGAGGAGGTTGCAGAGATGTTTCAGGAGTGTGAACACAAGGATGAGAACTTTAAATGAGACTGTGCTGAACTGGTAGCCAACAAGCATAGGGACAATAGGGAAAATAAACTGAGGTATGATGCGAATTAAGGCACGGGTGGAAAGGTTATAGAAAAAACTCAAAATTAAAGAGCGTGCAAGATAATTCATTGGCTTAGAGTGAATTAGAATAGTTGCTTCCAGAGGTAGTGAAGCACAAAATGAGATTTTCAGTAACTGATGGGTTGAGGCAGGGGCAGAGAATGGGACAGGGTGGATCTATAGAGGTCGGAAACAAAAGGACCCTGGTGATGAAGAAGATATAGAGTCAGAAGATCAACTTGACATTAAATAGGATGTCCCAATTACGAGCAGCCTGCTTCAGGTACAGCAGTGGCTTGGGAGGAAATGAAGCTGCACTGTTTCTAGGATTTGTCCCAGTTCTTGCAGATTGTGCATTTCCTCAAGAGATAACACAACTTCTGATCAAGAATAAACAAATTGGAAGTCTTAAACAAAAATAGTATTTGTTGTTTTAAACACGGTTTTTGACCAGAACTATTGCAGTTCTCAAAGGGTTAATGCAAGAATGCACCTAACACACTGTTCACTGGCACAGCACAAACCTAAAATCTCAGAATGTCAACAAGATTAACCTTGAACTTCCATGAAGACCAATCATAATTTCTCCTTCCACCCTGCTCCAAAAGAAAGTAAACATCAAAGAGGAATTTGCCCATGGTCTTTTCAGTTTACTAAAAAAGTTGACAACTGCTTTGTTATGTAAGCAGTTCTGAATGGGGGATGGGCACCCATCTCAAAAAGAAGAATCATGTCTTAGGAAACAATTAGATATTGCTGTGCACCATGTTGGTAATATATTACACTGACAAACAACACTATAATGTCACATATTGGACAGTTACTCTTTTAATAAAAATAAGACTGCATTCAGGCAGTCTGGGGCCAGCTAAATAGCTTTCAGCCATGATGCCATTCATCCACGTCACAGCTCTGGTTACACTGCACACCACAGCTCCGGCAGCTCCGGCTGGAAACCCACAGCAAGATGCACGTTGCAGAGGAATCATTTGTTAATAGATGTATGATCAGCACCAAAAGAACCTGATGTAAAAACGATAGCATGTTGGAAATGCCACAAAACACCAGGCGGTTACCAGTTTCACTTTCATTATCACAATTAGAAGTGAAATAAATAAAGAGCAGTTGAAGCATTCTACAGAGGTTCATCGTTCCTACTGATATCAGGCCTCATTTTTGTTTAAAACTATCTCAATATTTAACATTGCATTTACAAATATTACCATTACAACTGCTGAATGGTAAAACAAAAGCCCGATTGATAGTACATGTTACACATCCAGCATTTACATGAGAGTAACCTAACTGGCCCAGCAGGGAAACTGATCAGAAGGGATTGGGTGTCTGTTTTGGATGTCACATGATTTTAATTTTGAATGGTAAACCAAGGCCCTTTTTAAGGTACACATGCAAGATCCCATTGGCACTATATTCCAAAAGCAGAACAAGTAGTTTACCTGGTATCCAGTCTGTTATTCACCCAACAAGTGAACAGCAATAGGACAAAATAACTCTCCTTATATCTCACTGCTGACCATTTAAACTTTAAGTACAGAAGGATCTTGGGGTCTAAGTCCATAGCTCCCTGTAGGTGGCAAAGAAGGCCTATGGTATGCTTGCCTTCATTGGTTGAGATAGTGAGTATAAGAGTAAGGAAGTCATGTTCCAGCTATATCAAAACTTTGGTTAGGCCATATTTGGAGTATTTTGTGCAGTTCTGGTCGCCCCATTACAGGAAGGATGTGGAAGCTCTGAAGAGGGCAAGAAGAGGTTTCCCAGGATTCTGCCTGGATTAGAGTGTATGAGCTACAAGGAAAGGTTGGACAAACTTGGGACCTTTTCTCTGGAGCATTGGAGACTGAGGGGAGACCTGACAGAAGTTTATAAAATTATGAGAGACATAGATAGGGTAGACAGTCAGGATCTTTTTCCCAGGGTAGAAATGTCAAATACTAGAGGACATGTATTGAAGGTGTGAGGCAGAAAGCTTAAAGGAGGAGTGCGAGGTTGCCAGGGGGAGTGGTGGAAAGAGATATGATAATGGCATTTAAGAGGCTGCTAGATAGTCACATGAATATGCAGGGAATGGAGGGATATGGATCATGTGCATGAATCAGAGATTTAGTTTAATTTGGCATCACGTTCAGCAGAGACATTGTGGGCCAAAGGGCCTATTCCTGTGCTGTACTGTTCTACATACTCTATTTCTGCACATGGCATTAACATGTCATATTCAGCAAAGTTTAAGCCAAAGTATTTTGAAGCAGTTTCAAATCACTTCCAAGCGCAAGTTATTGTGAAATAAAACTTGCATTTGTTTAGTACCTTTCACATCCCTTTCAGAATGACTCAAGCACTTTATAGCCAATTAAGTACTTTGAAGTGTGGTCACTTGTAGGAAACACAGTAACCAATACACACAAGCTTCTAAAATAACTGATATGATAAAGACCTAATAATTTTTTTCACCTAACGTTGGTTAAGTGATATAGTATTGCAACAATTTTCTGGAGGAACTCAGCGGGTCAAGCAGCATCCGTGGAGGAAAAGAATTGTTGATGTTTTGGGTCGAAACCCTGCATCAAGACCTGGAATGCAGGGTTTCAACCCGAAGCATCGACAATTCCTTTCCTCCCACAAATGTTGTTCAACCCGCTGAGTTCCTCCAGCAGACTGCTTGTTGCTTCAGATTCCGGCATCTGCAGTCTCCTGTGTCTCCAAGTGATAAGTGTTGGTCAGGGCAGCAGAGACAACTGAAAAATGCAGAGACTTGGCCATTGACAATTTTTTTGGGGAGAGTCCTTTACTACAATGTAAAATGGTCATTGATACACTCAGACTAAAACCACAATCAAACAAGTAATTTTATTTTGTAAGATGATTATGCAGAAGATTCCATAAGCAGAGTTTTTTTTAAACTGTCCACCTTAAGAAAGCTTCGCTGATATTTAAAATTAAAATAACTTCTCTATAAATGTTAAAGCAAGGCACCTTATTAAAGGAGGCACTTTAACTAAGACAAGAACATATTTAATTCGCTTATCATGCAACAGTTTTAAACTTCAGCCCTCAATGTTTTGAGAATGTATTCCTGGAATACATAGGTGCACAGTATTACATCCAAAGCACTCAGCTACTGGCCTGGCAACAGTGTAGCATGCACCTTACTAAGTCCACACAATCCTCCCATCCAACAGCATCTAAACAGGTGATTCTCAACACACTTGCTGCGGTAGGCCACACTTGCAGCTGTCAATGTAGGCTGCAACTACATAACTTACTTTCCCTGTCTCCATTTAAAAATGGTTTCATATCTGTTATCTGACCATACCTATTTACTAATTAATATTTTGTAATCCTTTCCGACTCTGTTAAATGTCTATTCAGTATATTCAAAATGAGAAAACCAAGTACATTAACTGTTAAAATAACCCTTGCAGCAGAGTGCAAGTTGGATGCATGCGACACACAAGCTGAGAATTGCTGATCTAAAAGGTTTGGTTTTACATCTGTGCAAAGACATGGGCTGTAAACCAGCTTGTATTAAGCATGATAATTTAGGAGCAGAAAAGTTGAGTTTATCGTTATATCCCTGGATTGACGATTTGATCAAAATTGATTTTTAGCTGGTCTACATTTATCATAGATTGCAGAGTTGAATCACCTTGGTGCCAAATAGATCTGCAAGCAAAGGCTCTATGGGCACCAAGCCAGATAAACCAGCCATTAAGCATCCCTAAACTATCCATGACTGTTATTTGATGGTGTGATGTAATTTAAGAGATTTTAATAATTGAGAACAGAAGACAGGATGTCCTTAATATCACAACTTGTTATGACCAAGAGGAAATCAAAAGTGCAGAAAAAGGTTAACCTCTTTTCGATTGATTTCCTTTAGCAATGTTTGTCTATCCCATTTATATCAAATGTTAAGTTTTACTTGTCTTTATTTCTTCTTCTTTGGCAATTCCTCAGGATTAAGAATGATAAGTCTCCACTCCAGCTCTATGGGCCCTGAGATGATGGGTGAAGCCAATGCTGGACCTGCAGATTTTGCCACAGTTGGGGCAACAGGTATTTGTGAGGTGGTGCATTCTTTTTCCCACTTATTTTGGCCTTCTCTAAGTTTCTGACACTTTGGCTGGAGGTTCTCAGCATCATCCAGAACACTACTTTGTCACTTTGAGCAATCATGGGCCAAGGATTGCTCAGAGTCAGTGGGGACATTGCATTGTTAGATGGTGGCTTTGAGAACTTCCTTGAATTTTGTAATCGGGTAATCTCTTTCCACTGCAGAGCTCAGAATAGAGTGTTTTGGGAGTATAGTGTTATAATATAATTGCAAGCAAAGTGCAATTTTATGAACTGGTTATGAATTTATAACTTTTACTGTCAAGGGAGATTTGCCAAAACTGCAAAGCAGGGATATTGCTTAATGCAACAAACACACACACATACTTGCCATAGTGGTCTTACAATAGAACATGCAAAGCTCACTTATTAAAGAGACAAGCTCTTGACTCTGGTTAACTAAATTAGTGGATCTTAACAGACAACAAGCAACGAGCACCTGCAGGTTAGGAGGGAAAATAAACAGGGCAGATTCCCACTCTCTAGCACTGTTGGAATTATAAAAGGTCAAATCTGCTGCATCAGCATACGTTTGGCCACCAAGTAAAGGAAGGATTAGGACCCACAAGGCCATACTGGAGTAGCAGCCTTCTGGTACTCAATAATCAGATGAATATGTAGAATGGACACTTACTGACTTGTTATATACCTGAAGAATGCCGAAATCCTGCAGAGTAAACAGTATCCGTGGAATTACTTCAAGTTAGATTCAGTGCCTTCAGAGAAAGGAGAAAAGCAAGAAAAAGCATGTAAATCCATTTTGAATCTTAACAATAATCACTACATAGACCACTGTTAATATGTAAAGAGAAAACGGGACAAAGACGTTCAGCTGCCCTGGACATTTTTGTGTGCACAGCAATTTCCTTCCGTTACATCATTTCCAAAAATAAACCGTTCTTGTGCAGTGGCCTCACAAGTGATTGTGTATCCATGTAACCTGAGGGCTTAAATTCAACAAGCACTGCCGGCAGAGGTTGTGGGGGCAGATACATTAAGGACATTTAAGAGACTCTTAGATAGGCACATGAATGATAGAGAAATGGAAGGCTATGTGGGAGGGAAGGGTTAGATAGATATTAGAGCAGGATAAAATGTCGGCACAACATCATGGACCGAAGGGCCTGCACTGTGCTGTAATGTTCTAACTATTATTTGGAGAACCCTGCTTCCCTTTAAAAACACACAGAATTGGTAATCATCTTCTTCTGCCTCGTTGCAGCCTTTGACATGGCTGAAGACACTATCTTCCTACAACATTTCTGAAGGTCCAACTGGCACCCAGCAGGTTCCATTATCTATTCAGTCACAGCCAGGGTATCACATGCAATGAAGAAATAGAAGCAAAAGTATTCAATTCCACCTTGTGCTTTCTCTGCCACTCAACAAGATCATGGCTCATTTATCTCAGTGCCACTTTCCTGTGCTAACCTCTAATCCTTCAAATGGAATATTGAGAGCAATTTTGGGGCCCATATCTAAGAAAAGACGTGCTGGCCCTGGAGAGGGTCCAAAGGAGATTCACAAGAATGATCCCAGGAATGAAAGGCTTAATCTATGAGGAGTGTTTGGTGGCTCTGGGCTTGTACTCAATGGAGTTCAGAAGGATGAGGGGGCTTCTTATTGAAACCTACCAAATACTGTAAAACCTGGATAGAGTGGACATGGAGAGGACATTTCCATTTGTAGGAGAGTCTAGGATCCAAGTCCACAGCCTCAGAATAAAGGGACATCCCTTTAAAACTGAGATGATGAGGAATTTCTTCAGCCAGATGATGGTGAATTTGTGGAATTCATTGCCACAGAGGGCTGTGGAGGCCAAGTCATTGGGTCTATTTAAGGCAGAGATTGATAGGCTCTTGATTGGTAAGCGGGTTAAGGGTTACAGGGAGAAGGAAGGAGAATGGGATTGAAAAAAAAAGAATGGTGGAGCAGACTCATTGGGCTGAATGGCCTAATTCTGCTCCTATATCTTAAAGTCTAATTCACTTATAATCCAAAAATTTATCAACCTCAGTCTTGAAGATACTCAATGGTTGAGTCTCCACAGCCTTCTTGGGAAGAGAATTCCAAAGATTTGCTATCCTCTGAGTGAAGAAATTACTTCTTATCTCAGTCCTGAGTAGCTGACCATTTACCATCGTTACTTCACGGTTCCAGGGGCCCAGCTTCCATTCAAACTTCAGGTGCTGCATGTATGCATTCTGCATGTTCTCCAACTGACCAGAGTTTCTGTTAGATATTCTAACTTCCTCTCACATCCCAAAGACCTGCTAGTAGGTTAACTGGCTATGGTAAATTATCTCTTAGCCAAGTTAAGGGGCAAAAGAATCAAATGGGAGTTGATGGGCACGCAAGAGAGAAATTGCAGGGTTTAACCCATAAGATTAAGATGCATGGGATCCACAGTGACTTGAATGCTTGGATTCAGAATTGGCTTGCCCGTGGAAGAAAGAGGGTAGTGGGGGTTCTCACTCTGGTCGGAGGTCTGTGATGAGTGGAGTTCCGCGATGAGTGGAGTTCCGCAGGGATCTGCACCGGGACCTCTGCTGTTTGAGATATATATAAATGACTTGAATGAAAATGTGGATGGGCAGGTTAGTAAGTTTGCAGATGGCACAATGATCGGTGACATCATGGAGAGTGCAGAAGATTGCCAAAGGATACAGCAGGATATAGATCAGTTGCAGACTGTTGCCACCAGGCTCAAGGACAGCTTCTATCCCACTGTTATAAGACTATCAAATGGTTCCCTAGTATGATAAGATGGACTCTTGACCTCACAATCTACCTCATTATGACCTTGCACCTTATTGTGTGCCTGCACTGCACTTTATCTGTAAGTGTAAAACTTTATTCTGCATTCTGTTATTGTTTTACCTTGTACTACCTTAATGCACTGTTGTAATAATTTGATCCGCATGAACAGTATGCAAGACAAGTTTTTCACTGTACCTTAGTACATGTGACTAAGAGATTTATCTGGGTAAGTGTAAGGTGTTGCACTAGGCATCCAAGTTCATAGCTCCCTGAAAATGACCATACAAGTTGATAGAGTGGTAAAGAAGGCATTTAGCTTGCTTGTCTTTCGTGGCCGAGTCACTGAGTTCAAGAATCAGGAAGTTATGTTGCAGCTTTATAAAACTCTGGTTAGGCTGCATCTGGAGTATTGCATTCAGTTCTGGTTGCCCCATTATATAAAGGATGTGGAGACTTTGGAGAGGGTGCAGAAGAGGTTTACCAGGATGCTGCTTGGATTAGAGGGCATGTGCTATGAGGAGAGTTTGGACAAACTAGGATTGCTTATTTTCTGGAATGGCAGAGGCCGAGGGGAGACCTGATGGAGGTTTATAAGATTATGAAAGGCATCGATGGAGCAGATAATCGGTATTTTCTTCCCCTAGGGTTGAAATATCCAATACTAGAGGGCACGCATTTAACATGAGATGGAGAAAGTTCAAAAGGAGATGTGTGGGGCAAGTTTTTTTTTTAAGAAAACATGACATATAGAAAGCACCGCCACGGCTGGTGATGGAAGCAGATAAGAGGCATTCAAGAGGCTTTTAGATAGCCACATGAATATGCAGAGAATGGAGGGATATCAACCATGTGCAGGCAGAAGGAATTAGTGAAATTTGGCATAGAGTCATAGAGCAATATAGCACGGATACAGGCCTTTTGACCCAATGACTTAGATGAGGGGGTGGAAGGCTGGGTTAGCAAGTTTGCAGATAACACAAAGATCAGTGGTGTTGTGGATAATGTGGAGGGCTGTCAAGGCTTACAGAGGGATATTGATAGGATGCAGAGCTGGGCTGACAAGTGGCAGATGGAGTTCAATCCAGAGAAGTGTGAGGTGGTACACTTTGAAAGGACAAACTCCAAGGCAATATACAAGGTAAATGGCAGGATTCTGGGCAATGTAGAGGAGCAGAGAGATCTGGGGGTTCATATCGACAGATCACTGAAAGTTGCCACACAGGTGGATAGGGTAGTTAAGAAAGCTTAAGGGATGTTAGCTTTCATAAGTCATGGGATCGAGTTTAAGAGCCGCGAAGTAATGATGCAGCCTTACAAAACTCTGGTTAGACCACACTTAGAGTACTGTGTCGAGTTCTGGTTGCCTCATTATAGGAAGAATGTGGAGGTGTTGGAAAGGGTGCAGAGATTTACCAGGATGCTGCCTGGATTAGAGAGTATGGATTATGAAGAGAGACTAAAGGAGCTAGGGTCTAACTCATTGGCGAGGAGGATGAGGGGAGACATGATAGAGGTATACAAAATATTAGAAGGAATAGATAGAGTGGACAGCCAGCGCCTCTTTCCCAGGGCACCAATGCTCAATACAAGAGGGCATGGCTTTAACGTAATGGGAGGGGGGGGTGCAGGGAGTAGTTCAAGGGAGACGTCAGAGGGACGTTTTTCACCCAGAGAGTGGTTGGTGTATGGAATGCGCTGCCTGAGGTGGTGGTGGAGGCTGATATGTTGGTCAAGTTCAAGAGATTGTTAGATAAGCATATGGAGGAATTTAAGATAGAGGGATATGTGGGAGGAAGGCGTTAGATAGTCTTAGGAGTGGTTTGTTGTGCCGAAGGGCATGTATTGTGCTGCATTGTTCTATGGTTCTATAAAACAAATTGGCAGTTATCAGATATAGAGTCTAAATAAATACAAGTTGATGCAGTTTATTTGAATGAGGCTGGTAGCTTTACTTTCCACCAATTGACCAGAGGAAGTCCAAATAGGCCAACCAGCACAAAAACTGACCTGGCTGAATTTTGCCTGCCTTAAAAGCAAGAACACATTGCAATTAAACTGGGATTTGCAGAAAGCAATCAAATTCCCTGCGTCTGGGAAACATTGAATGCAACAAAGTTAAAGACAGATGCCCTCAAATAAAAAAACTCAAAAACTTCCTGAGCATAATCACATTTATATTGGAAGGCCTATCCCTCCAATACCCTACATGCTGACCATTCCCCAGGGAAAGAGAAACCAGATAACTGGTGTTGTACCTGCACTAGGGTACCATGAAGAGAGGATTTACAGGAATCATTGGAGCACCCCACTCCACTCCACCCCACCCAACCTCACTGATGACTTTAATCATCCTGGTTGCATCCAAGGCTAAAAGGACCGCAATTTCAGTGCCCAAGAGTAGCCTGCAGTCACACTCTGAGTTTTCATCCTTCTCAAACTTTAGTCTCCAGCAAGGTGCTGCTAGAGAGCACAGTTTGTACTGGACTCCCCAGGAGTATGCAAATTGACCAGAGAAGGTAACATAATTACACACTCTTTACAGAAGCCCATCTCTGGCTGAAGCATCTCATAGAGCTCTAGAGTCGTACAGCACAGAAATGGGTCCTTCGGCCCAACTCGTCCATGCTGACTGTGATGCCAATCCACGCTAATCCCAGTTGAATATTTTAAGAGAAAAACTTTATTTATTCACCACGGTAATGCCAACAACACTCATTTCATTCATTTTATTTCAGTTTGCAAATCAGTATACAAATTAACCACATGCTTTGTTTATACAAAGTCTAGTAATGAGGCATGTCCAATGTAAAGAGTTCATTGTACCACTTATTGTTTTGACACGGCAATCCCGTCGCATTAAGGCATGAGGAAGTGAGTTGCCGTCAGCCACGTGCAAGCAAATTGCTTCAACTTGTAGTCTATCATTCATTACCACAAGACACAGAAGCAAGGTGGAAGCAGGAGTCGGCTATGCAGCCCCTCATACTTGCTCCATCATTCAATGAGATTGAGATTGAACCTGCACCTCATGTTTCTACTTGATCCCAACATCCCTCAAATCCCAGCCTCAAACATGTTCAGCAACAGATATTATTACCACTATTACACCGTTACATATTTTGGCATAATTATATCTTAACCAAATTATTTTTAAAAAATCAAAAATAATGATCCAAAATTGGCTTGGTGATAGGAAGCAGAAGGTAGCAGTGGAGGGTCATTTTTATAACTGGAAGTCTGTAACCCGTGGTGTACCACAGGGATCGGTTGTTGTTGTATGCAACTTGGAATAAGAATGTCTGTGGTCCAATAAGCAAGCTTGTTGACAACACAAAAGATTAGTGGAGATGTAGATAGCACAAGGGTACAGAGGGACATAGTTCAGGTGGAATGTTGGGCAGAGTGGTGGCAGATGGAATTTAATCCAGACAAATGTTTCCTAATGCATTTTTGGGTTATTTAATACAGGCAGGACATATACATGACAGTAAACAGCAGGGACCTTAGAAGCCTTGATGTACAGAGGTACCCTGGGGTACCAGTTCATAGCCTTCTGAAAATGATGATACAGGTGGATAGGATAGCGAAGAAGGCATTTAGCTTGCTTGCCTTCAAAGGCAGGAGTATTGAGTATAAAAGCTGGGGTATCATATTGTAGCTGTACATGATATTGGTTAGGCCACACTTGAGATATTGTGTGCAGTTCTGGTAACCACACTATAGAAAGTATCAACTAGCACTACAAAGAGTACAGAAGAGATTCACTAGGATGTTGCCTGGAATGGAGGGCTTTAGTTACAAGGAGAGATTGGAAAGGCTGGGATTATTCTCACTGGAATGCAGAAGGCTTATGGAGGATTATAAAATCATGAGGGGCATAGATAGGGTAGATAGTCATAATCTTTTTCTAAAGGTAGGGGAGCCTAAAACTAGAGGACACAAGTTTGTGAGAGGAAAAATATTTCAAGGAGATCTGAGGGGCAAGCTTTTACACACAGAGGGTGGTAAATATCTGGAAAGAGCTGCCAGAGGTGGTGGTTGAGGCAGTTATAATGACAGTGTTTAAAAAGCATTTGGACAGGTACACAGATGGGAAAGGAATATAGGGATATAGACCAGATGCAGAAAAGTGGGATTAGTGTAGATAGGCATCTCGGTCAGCCTGGACAAGTCGGGCTGAAGGGCCTGTTTCCATGCAGTACAACTCTGAGAATAATCATACTTTGTGGTTCAAAAAGTATATGGAAATTATTCATACCCCTTCATGTTAAACAGCACAATTTTTCAATATTATGCTTAAAATAAATATTTAGGACCAGAAGAGAATCCTGCAATCCATCTGGTCAGTCTAGGTGTCCAGGAAATATCATAACATGTGAAATAGTGACACCACATAATCACAGATTTTTTTCTTCACATACTTATCCAATTCTCTTTATTCACAAAATAGGATAGATTTAGAAACTCAAATTCAAGAATAAGCATGCAACCACAAGTACTTGAATGATCATGTGTACAACTCCACAGTCTTGTCAAAGGATCCTCTTACACTGCTGATTGTCCAGGTCTTCAGCAATATGACAACCGTGTTTATGAGTTGTTGCCATTGGCAATATGCCTCTAGTTGGAAGGAACAAACTCGCTCATGAATTTGTCTTTTGCACCTCCAGGGGGACACATGGTATCTTACTGTTTCATAAATGAAATAGCATTCAACATGGATATTCTGAATGAGGAGACATCAGGAATTTTACAATCCAAAGCCCAATTACAACACTTCTATTTCTGTTCTTTTGTTTACGGCCTTTATTATTTGTTTCAGGAGACAGAGGCAAGTCTGTTTTATCTCTAGCTCCTACTTCAGAGGAAATTCTCACAGCTTGCTTCAAAAAAAAGTATCTGCTCTGTGGCTGCCCCTTAATTTGCAGACAAGCAAATAAAAAAAATCAAGAAGAACAGTTTCAAACTTAATGGTTGCAGGGATATTTTGAACTGTTGATTGTGAGACAAGCCTATGAATTGCTTCAAAACAGCACATTTGCTCCTTCACCTTTTCCACCCTTTTGAAAGTAAGCACACCTGAAGAGTGTGCATTTAAAAATAACCCAAAATGAGACAACATTGATGCCAATACCACACTTATGCATTTTCTTACACCATAACTTTGGCAGACATTTTAAAACTTATCATTTCTAAAATACACATCCACATTACAGTGGATATAAACCAATGTAAATAATGTGCTGGCCATTAGAGATGAGATTTGCCAGTGACAACCCAGAGTGAATGAAGTAAAATGCTTTAGGAAGATCCTGAGGGGTCAGGCATTTTGTTGCAAGAGAATGAGGGATAGATACTTTAGGCTGAAAGACACATCCAGCCAAGTCAGAGCAACACAAATAGGATTCTTCCAGATGTCGTTCAGTGAGGGAAGAAAGGGGAAAGAGAATAGATTATCCTAAAATACTTAAACACTGAACTACCGAATGAATAAATTTTGCAAATCTACTTAATGTCTAATGTGCAATTACAAGCAAACATGAAGATTTTTATGACCATATTTACATAGAAGGTTTAAAAATTAAATGATATTTTACTTACAGAAAAAATGTTTAATAATTAAAGGGCTATTCTGTAATTTACAAAATTAGAATTTCAAATGCAAGAAAATTAAAAAGATACACACAAATTGGAATGGGTCAATCAATCCCTTAAACCAGTTTCGTTACAGGTAATCAGTGACCCAACCTGACAATCCTGGCTTATCGCCACACTCTACTAAAGATTTTGTTAACAGAAATCTACCAATACTAGATTTAAAATTAGCAACTGACCAAGCACAAATTGTCATTTGTTCCAAATTTACAGCACCCTCTGTTTCTGGAGAAGTGTTTCCTCACTACACACACACATTTGGCCCATCACATTTATCCTGGCTCTCAGAGGAATCGTATCAGCCCCATTCCCCACTCACTTCCATGTAACCTATCCTCTCTCATATGGCCATTAACTTCCTACTGATTTGCCTGCCACATGTCTATGCTCCAGGCAAATTTCAGTCGCCAGTTAACTTATCATTTCCGAACGAAATGGCTTTAAATTTTAGACCAAAGCAGAGGAAGTATCTTCTCTCTATCTCAGTCGCTCTACATAACATCTTGAAAACTTCAATCAAATCATCTCTGCTAAATTCCAAGAAATGGAGTCTCAGTTTTTAAAAATCATCATTTAACCCTCGGAGTACAAGCATTATCCTGGTAAATCTATGCTGCATTCTGTGCTTAAGGTCAATACATCCTTGCTGCACTGTGATGACCAGAACTACTCCCAATACTCCACGTGCGATTTAATCAGGGCATTGTATAGCTGTCACACAATTGTCAATATAGAGAGCAGCATCCACCAGTGGTTGTTTTGATTTTTGCCATATTTGCCCACAACATACTGACACAGATGCCCAGCATTCCCAGCTTTTTGTCATTTTAGAAATGTGTTACACTATTTATCATTCCAAGGTTGACTCCTTGCTCTGTGTGAAACTCCAAGTAATAACTAACACTTGTCCAAGAAGAATAAGTAAAATGGGATTTGTTCACTCAAATAATAACTCACTCCTGCACATCTCAAGCACAGGGATAACACATCAGTTAGCAACCACTGGAAAATTTCACATCAACCCCATATAATAAACATAGAAGACTTAGCTTTCCAGTTGGTATTCAGATCCAGATACCATCTAAAAGCCTAATCTTTGTCCTTTTTTGTTGATTGTTAACAAATGTGAAAGTATTCTGCCATAATCAATGTGATGGTTGTCAATAGCCATTTTTTTTAAAGTCGGTTGAAAATAACACTGTTACTGAGCATTATAATTTAATACCACTGTTGGAACCTATAAGAAAATTGTTTTGAAAGTGCAAGCCTCCCATCTGAATCTCATAATCCCGGAAGCCAGGAGGCCTGTGCTGGTTCTTTCAATAAGGTATTCAATTAGACCCACTTCTATGCTCATCCTCCACGACCCTGTAAAATCTTTCCTTTTCAAGTATGTATTCAATTTCATTTTGAAGTGAAGTCACTATCCCAGTGATGTTCGCTTTTGCCAAATTCACAAGTGCCTGCTTTATTGCCTGTTTAATATATTGTCGACTAACTCAACCTGCAGAGATAATAATGAAACATTCAATTTTGTAACAATTCAAAAGTGATATTTTATCTCAACAATCTTTAGACTATTATTATTTGATACTAAATGCAACAATATTTCCTCATCACAAGATTCAGCCTGTGGGGAAAAGCAACACTATTATTTTGTTATTTCCTTTGAATTACTTCTTTTTGACTAACTATTTACAGTCACAGCACACTACCATTGTCACACAGCTTTAGTGATTAAAGAAATTGGCATAATAAACCGGATATGGAGGACAAAGTGCAAGTTGACAAACATTGCAAAGGAGGCTATGGCTTATAAGTTCTAAGTTTGTTATCCAGGATTTTTTTAAAAAATGAAAACCGTATATTAACATATATTGGGAGAACTATCACCCCTTAATCAATGTGACCCCATATAAATGTCTAAGTTTCGCTAATACAAGCTCCCTCCAACAATTAATTTGCAAGCATAGGTTTTTATATGGAAATGAAGGAGGGCATTCTGTATAATCATTTGACTAGAAGTAATGTACCCAGCCTTTCCTGAAACTCTATTGCACAGACAGATATTAAACTCTAAATACAGCAATTAGATTTCCCTTGCTGGTATTTATACACATATTGCATAATTGGTTTTCTATTTGCTACATGAAAATTGATAATTTCAGCAAAGGAAATCTAGTATTCCCCCTGGAGTTTAATTACTGGCTGAAAATCCATTGGGAGAATAGCAGATGGGAGAATACACCCTGCTGAACAGATTAGAACAGGAGAAATGCCAACTAAACAGGATATGACCCCAATAATCTTCAATTTACTCAAATAATTACTTTATCTTTCTTGAGGAAAGCTAAATCTTTTTACTAAATGAACAGAACTGTATTAGAATCAAGAATGATTACTACAACAAATTTTATCCATCAGTCACCTGAATTTCTTCAAGCTTTTGGATTTTTAGTCATTGGTAACAATGAGAGTCAAGATGTCTCTGTAGTTTGATGAAAATACAAAGTGGTTCACTTTTTGAACCAAAACTCAGCATCCCTTGGTACCCAAGAACCACAACAATTTTTATTCATATAGAATCTTTAATGGTGGAAAACTCCAAGGTGCTGTGCAAGGAGAGAATGAAAATAGTAAGTGGAGAAAATGAAAAATTTAGAGAAAACTTTCAATGGGGCAAAAAAAATGAAAAAAAACAAATATCAACCTTTCATAATACCAGCATACACAAAAGCACTTCACAACCAATTAAGTACTTCTAAACCATCATCTTTTCTGTAATGGAAGAACACAAAAAAAATAGGAGCAGAATTAGTCATTTTATTTCCATTATTAGAACATAGAACAGTACAGCACAGAACAGGCCCTTCGGTCCACAATGTTGTGCCAACATAGTTAATCCTTCCTACCTACAGAATGCCCATATCCCTCCATTTTCCTCTCATTCATGTGCCCATCCAAACCCCTCTTAAAAGCCCCCAAAGAATTTGCCTCCACCACCCTATCAGGCAACGCATTCCAGGCATCCACCACTCTCTCAGTAAAAAATGTACCCCTCACGTCTGTTCTGAACCTACCCCCTCTCACCTTAAATGCATGCCTTCTGGTATTGGATCACTCAATAATGGGAACAAGATATTTCATGTCCACCCTATCTATGCCCCTCATAATTTGTTACACTTCCAACAGATCACCCCCCAGCCTCCACAGCTCCAGAGAAAAGACCCCAAGTTTGCCCAGCCTCTCCTGATAGCACATGCCCTCTTATCCAGGCAGCATCATAGTAAACCTCCTCTGCACCCTCTCTAAAGCCTCGACATCCTTCCTATAGTGAGGTGACCAGAAATGCACGCAATATTCTAAATGCAGCCTAACCAGAGTTCTGTAGAGATGCAATCTAATTCTTGACTCCTATACTCAATACCTCGATTAATGAAAGCAAGCATTCCATAAGCCTTCTTAACCACCCTATCTACCTGTGTAGCCACTTTCAATAAGCCTAGACTTGCACCCCAACGCCCCTCTGCTCTTCAACACTGTTAAGAGTCTTGCCCTCAAGAGTGTATTGCTTCTTGACATTAGTTCTACTGAAGTGCAACACCTCACATTTATCTGGGTTAAACTCCATCTGCCATTTCTCTGCCCACATCTGCAACTGATCTATATCATGCTGTATCTGTCGCCAGTCTTATGCACTATTCACAACTCCACCAATCTTGGTATCGTCTGCAAACTTACCAACCCACCCACCAACATACTCATCCAGGTTATTTATGTACGTCACAAACAGCAGAGGTCCCAGTACAGATCCCTGCTGAACACCACTACTCACAGGCCTCCAGCCCGAATAAGTCCCTTCAACCACCACCCTCCATTTTCTATGGGCAAGCCATTTCTGGATCCACATAGCCAATTCTCCACTGACCCTATGCATCCGAACTTTCTTGATTAACCAATTATGCGGGACCTTGTCTAATGCCTTAATGAAGTCCATATAGATGACATCCACAGCTCTACCTTCATCAATCTCTATCGTCACCTTGTCAAAAAACTCAACTGGGTTAGTAAGACATGACTTGCTCCGCACAAAGCCATGCTGGGTTTCCCTAATCAAGCAATTGGATTCCAGATGCATGCAGGATTTAAATCAGGCAATTTCTTGCAAATCACCCTTGCAACCTCCTTATGATTTCTGCTTCAGGGGTACATAGGATGATATCATTTCTCATGGAATACTCCTTTTTAAGCTCTAGAGGATAGTTGGACAAAGTAGTCTTTGGAACAACCATCATTGGGAGAGACAACATTTGGACAGTCCTGTGACACCAAGAACTTGGATCCTCCTTAAAGTACACTGGACTGTGAAACCTAACCTAAAATGCACTAACTGGTAGCCCATCTCCTTATCTCAAATTCACACCACCATCCCTCCCCCCTTCCTCTCCCCAAGGCTCTGGCCTGAAACCCTTGAGCTCCAATCCTCTGACCTGTCAAGGTGCACACCAGAGGCCTGGATCTCTATCCCTTGCTCTCCCTGCCACTTATATCTTTGCTGCCCAATTATCAGATATAATCATGGGCTGGATTCTTCTCCATCCCCATCTTACTGACCCAAGATACAAACTCTAAGCCTGATTCACCCCTCAAGGAAGAGCAACACAATGGTCCAATCACTCTTACCACTCCTGCATGATAGCATAAGACTCCAATAAATATCTTTCCCATCTCAGCCCAAGCTCTATTCCTTCATCACTCCTTTCTTCACCAGAGCACAAGCTCCCATCTTCCCCCTCCGATCCACCTTAAACACCAGCTCTTCTCCCCACCTCCAAACAAAGCACACACTCTACCCCCTCCACTCCAAGAACATATTCCTCTCCCCCCTCAACACCTGCTCAAAGCACATACTCCTCCTCTCTTCCCCTTCTCCCTCACACTAAAAGCATACTCCTTGTCCCTCCATCCCAAGCACAAGCTTCTTTGTCATATTGCCCACCCCTCTGTCATGAAGGTTAGATGTTCAGTGTGATCTTACAAAGAGAGAAGTTACGTCTTGATGTCAATTAAATATTGATATGTTAATTGTACATGGGTAAAGAACAGAGCCACTTGCATCCAAATAAAGAGAGCAGTATCTTGTGAAAATGTCCTAGACTGATTCATTATCTTGCTCATCAGTCAAAACAATCACAATATTTTGTATTTAGTGTAAAATGCACATCTATATATTGACACAAGATGATAACCTAGGGTAGAAGCTCCATTTTATGTAATCGCAGTTGATAGACTTGGGAAAAACACTCCAGAAAGTAGAAAGCAGGCTGCTCAGTAGGACTAACACTAATGGTAGAGCTAAGGAGAGAAAACATGGAAGATCCAGATAAAAGGGAAATAAGCCTTTGGAGAGGAGTATATTGGTGCTGAAGGAGTGGAGGGACAAGAATGTTAAACCCAATGTGTTCCATAATGTGGACTTGATAGGCAGATATCTACTGAAGCAGGCAATGTTGTACGTATAGAATATGGCAGACTCTATAACAGAATGGATATGTTAGAAAGTCATTTTTAGACCAAAGATGTCAATGCATAACCACAGCCTTTTTCAACTTAAGATAATGGCTGTTGCCTTCTGCCTTCCTCATGTCTGAATCTTGGACAAATAGTTTGTCAGTCTACAAACAGTGGGTAGTACCAAGTACCAGATTGAACTATAAATATGTAAATCATTCCAACATATTCAAATTAGTTTCTACTTACACACTGATAAGAGTTTTTGCTTAACTTTAATTTTGCTTAGCAAGAATTCCAGTCTTGACATAATGCAGATGGAGATACAGGGACTAAGATGAAAGAAAAGCTTGAAAACACAAGTTTTAATAATGTTGTTCTGGCCAGTAAAACAAGGTTTCTGCACTTAGTTTAAACACAAAGTTCTGCTTCCATTTCCTATCTTCAATGTTAGAATTAGAGAATGCTGTTGCTTCTCTCAATATACCGGTTAGGCAGGGAGCCAAGCAAAGAGAGGCAGCCTACCATTTCCTGCCATTCAGTTCTTCACATCACACTTTGCACTAAAACAGGTTTGAAAGAAAGCCAGTAATTACCAAGAGGCAGAATTACCTACTCAGTCAGTATCAGTATTTGGTTCCAACAACATTAAGAGCTGCTGCAAACCACATCTTTAAGCAACAATACCTGCCACACAATTCTTTCATATTGTAAAAAGAATCAGATACAGGTACAACATTGTCTCCTGTGTAGTAGGCTGATAAAAGACTCTCTGCAGTATACAGTGCTACAAGGAAGTAAAAATGAAAGGGGTAGAAATTAATAAGATAAAATGAGCAAGAAATAAAAACTGACAGGCTGCACCTCTGCCAGTCCATAGAAAGAGTAGCCAAGGTTCCCTAGAGGATGGAACCAAGTAATTAATAATGAACAATAAAGTGGCAGAGACATTCCACCACCTATAAATAAGGAGCATGAAGAAATACTCACTACTTGCCTGGATGTGCAGTGCCAACAACTCTCAAGAAATGCAACTTAATCCAGGACAAAACAACCTGCATGATTGGCATGCCGTCAACCATCCTAATCATTCATTCCATCCACTACCTTCACACAGTGGCTGCAGTTACTCACCCACTACTCCATCAGCACTTCCCAAAACTGCAACCGCACCTACCAAATAAAAGGGCAGCAGGTGAACGGAATACTGTCCAAATCACACACAACCACGATTTGGCAATATATTGCCAGTCCTTCATTGTCACTGGATTTAAGTCATGGAACTCTACCTAACAGCACTGTGAGCGTACCTTCACCATAAGGACTGCAGTGATTCATGAAGGCAGTTCACCACCTTCAAAGATAATCATTTTGGGCAATACGTCCTTGCTAGCGACACCCAGATCCTTAAAGTGAATTAAAAAGAGGTAACATTGGCCTTAATTGCAAGGGGAATGAAATATCAAAGTCGGGTAGTTATCTACAACTGTGGAGAAGGTTGGTGAAACCAGTTCTGGAGAACTGTATATTGTTTAGTGAGGGATATACTTATCAGAGGCAGTTCAGAATGATCATCAAGTTGATTTACAGGACAAGGGGGTTGTCTTATTTGAAAAGCTGGGCCTATATACATTGGAGTTTAGAAAAATAAGCAAGGTGATTTTATTTAAGTATAAGATTTTGAGGGAGTTTGGCAAAGAGGGCACAGAGGATGTTTCCTCTTATGGGGGAATCGAGAACTAAGTGCATAGCTTCAGAAAAAGTATTACGAACTTAACCAGAGATGAGGAGGAATTTCTTTTCTCAGAGAGATGCAAATCTTATGAATTGTCTAGTCCAGAGAGCAACAGAAGCTAAATATATTCAAGAATGAGGTAGACAGATTTTTGATGCATAAAGGAGGCAAGGGTTTCAGGCAATTAGGCAGAAAAGTAGAACCAAGGTCAAGATCAGATCAAGCATGATCTTACTGAATGGGAAAGCAAAGATCAAAAAGCCATATGGCTCACTTCTACTTTTGATTTTATGATCTGATAGAATAGCCTCCAGGACATCAGCTGATATATTAAAAAAATTGGTTTGGTTAAAAAGTTACAAATTTGTCTTTAAATAGCAAAAGTTTGCAAATTCTTTTACATAAAGCTTACTGGATAATGCAGGGGAAATAAACAAGAGATTTTCATGTTTGTTGGGTGACAGCAAGTTGAATAGGCATGATGGGCAAGGGAAAGGCACGGAGCAAGGGAAGTCTATTGGACTAAATTGCATTTATTTCAATGCAAGAGGTCTGACAGGTAAGGCGGATGAACTCAGGGCACAGAAAGCTACGTGGGACTGGGACATTATGGCCATTACAGAAACATGGCTAAGTGAGGGACAGGATTGGCAGTTTAACGTTCCAGGATACAGGTGCTTTAGGTGGGATAGAGCTGAGGAAAGAGAGGAGGGGGAAGTTGCATCTTTGATTAAGGGGAGTGTCACAGCAGTAGTCAGAGATGAAATTATTGAAGGATCATCCAGTGAGACTTTTTGGGTGGAGCTGAGAAATAAGAAGGGGCTACAAAACAAAGTTGAGCAGCATCACTGACAACAGCGCATCCCTTCCCGATCAGCTTAACGCATTCTATGCACGTTTTGAATAGAAGGGGATTGGTATGTCACCACCCACCCTGACAGTGTTGAGGACACAAGATTAGTCTTCTGGAGAGTCAACCCATAGAAAGCATCTGGCCTGGATGGTGTCCCTGGCAGCGTCCTTAGATCCTGTGCAGATCAGCTGGCAGGGGTATTTGCAGACATATTTAACCTCTCCCTGCTTCAATCTGAGGTTCCCACCTGCTTTAAGAAGACCACGATCATCCCAGTACCCAAGAAAAACAAGTAACGTGCCTTAATGACTACCGCTCGGTGGTTCTGACATCCACCATCATGAAGTGCTTCGAGAGGCTGGTCACGGCACACATAAACTCCAGCCTCCCAGACAACCTCGACCCACTGCAATTCGCCCACCACTGAAACAGATCAATGGCAGACGCCATCTCCCTGGCCCTACACTCATCTCTGGAGCATCTGGACGTTAGACTATTGTCTATGACTACAACTCCACCTTCAATACTATAATTTCCAAGCAAACTCCAAGTCCTGGGACTCAACACCTCCCTTTGTAACTGGATCCTTGACTTCCTGACCAACAGACCACAATCAGCAAGGATAGGCAGCACCACCTCCAGCATGATTATTCTGGATGCATCACGGCTTGGTATGGCAATTGCTCTGCCTGGGACCGCAAGAAACTGCAGAGACTTATGGACACAGCTCAGTACATCACGGAAACCAGCCTCCCCTCCATGGACTGTCTATACTTCATGCTGCCTCAGTAAAGCATCCAGCATCAAAGACCCCACCCACTCTGCACATTGTCTCTTCTCCATTCTCCCACTGGGCAGAAGATATAAAAACCTTAAAACAAATACCACCAGGCTCAAGGACAGCTTCCATCCCACTGTTATAAGACTATTGAATGGTTCCCTAGTGCAATAAGATAGACTCTTGACCTCACAATCTACCTTGTTATGACCTTGCACCTTATTGTCTACCTGCACTGCACTTTCTCTGTAGCTGTGACACTTTATTCTGCATTTTGTATGGTTTTACCTTGTATTACTCCAATGCACTGTGTAATGAATTGATCTGTATGAACAGTATGCAAGACAAGTTTTTCACTGTACCTCAGTACAAGTGACAATAATAAACCAATTCAATTCACGTTGTTGGGGTTGTACTACAGAGCCCCAAATAGTCAATGGAAATTAGAGGAACAAATATGCAGGGAGATTGTGGGGAGTTGCAGGAATAATGGGGTTGTCATAGTAGGGGATTTTAACTTTCTAACATAGACAGGGACTGCTATACTGTTAAGGCCTTAGATGGGGTGGAATTTGTTAAGTGCATTCAGGAAAGTTTCCTTGGGCAATATATAGAGGGCCTCTGGACTGGAGGCTCATGACTAGTGATGTTCCCCAGGGGTCGATGCCAAGCCCATTGCTATTGGTCATCTCTATCAATGATTTGGATGAGAATGTACAAGGCATGGTTAATAAGTTTGCAGATGACATTAAAATAGGTGGTTTCATTGACAGTGAAGGTGGTTATCAGGATTTACTGAGGGATCTTGATCAGCTGGGTAAGTGGGCCGAGGAATGGCAAATGGAGTTGAATTTGGATAAGTGCGAGGTGTTGCATTTTGGGAAGACAAATGAGGGTAGAACTTCACAGTGAACAGTTTGCCCTGGGAGTGTTGTAGAACAGTGGGACCTAGGAGTACAAGAACATGGTTCCCCGAAAGTGGCATCACAGGTAGACAGGGTGGTGAAGTAGGCTTTTGGCACGCTGGCCTCATCAGTCAGGGCATTGAGTATAGAAGATGGAATGTTATGTTGCAGTTGTACAAGATGCTGGTGAGGCTGCATTTGGAATACTGTTTTCAGTTTTGGTGACCGTGCTGTAGGAAAGGCACCATTAAGCTGGAAAGAGTGCAGAGGAGATTTACAAGGATGTTGTTGGGACTTGAGGGACTGAGTTATGAAGAGAGGTTGAGCAGGTTGTGACTTTTTTTTCATTGGAGCGTAGAAGAATGAGGGGTGATCTTTCAGAGGTGTATAAAATTATGAGGGGCATAGACAGGGTGAATGTGCACAGTCTTTACCCTGGGGTTGGGGAATCAAGAACTAGAGGGTACAGGTTTGAGGTGAGAGGGAAGAGATTAAATAGGAACCTGAAGGGCAACTTTTTCACTAAAGTGGTCAGTATATGGAATGAGCTGCCAGAGGAAGTAGTTGAGGCAGGTACATGGATTAGAAAGGTTTAGAAGTTTATTGTTTCTATTCTGTATAACCCTAGGTTGTCTGTGGTCCTTAAATGGATTTTCCAGAATCTCTGTTCTGCATTTATGATTATACTAAGCTATGAAGGTCATTTGTATTTGCTTCCTAGGTAATCAAGAGCGTAAGTAGGTGGAGACAAAGCTTGCTCAACTAAAATCCAAGTTATCCACCTAAATGATTTGAGAAAAGAAGAAAATGCATATTCCACCAATTTGTCAACAACAGGTCAGCAAAAACTGCAAGCATGGTATTCATTCCAATTATCTCTCCGATAGCATAATCCACTGCCAACTGATTGATCTACAAATTGCTCTGTGCCAAGTTTTCAGGTCAGAGCTTAAACACAGGCCATTCAAAGCACAGGGTGCATGCCAGATATCAAGTATCTAGCAATACTATTCCCAGTTTCCAGCATTCACCCCCTAGCCTCCTGTGCCATGATATATCAAGTGCTTATTATAGACATCTTAAATGTTGTGAGAGTACCTGCCTCCACCACCCCCTCAAGTAGTGTGTTCCAGATTGCGACCATCCTCTGTATGATAAAAAAAACAATGTTCAACTTCCTTCTAAACCTCCCACCTTGTGCCTTAAACCTATGCCTTCTACTTATAAGCACCTCTGCTAAAGGGAAAAGATTCTCGCTGTCCACCTCCTCTAGGCAGCGCATAATTCACTATATCAAGTCCCACCTTGGCCTCCTCTGCTCCAGGGAAAACAAACTCAACTTGTCCAGTCTCACCTCATAAATGAAGTACTCCATCCCAGGCCATGTTCTAGTGAACCTCCTCCTCACTCTCTCCAGTGCAACAAAATCCTTCCTATACTGTGGTGACCAGTATCCAGCTGTGGCCTAACTAATGTTTTACACAGCTGTACTATAGCTTCCCTGCTCATATAACATCCCAGTTAATGAAGGCAACTATCCCATATGCCTTCTTAACCATCTAATATATTTGTGCTGCTGCCTTCAGGAATCCTTGACTTGTACACCAAGATCCCTCTGTTCCTACCATTCATTGTGCATATCCCAGCTTTATTAGTCCTCTTACAAAGCATCTGACTCACACTTTTCAGGATTAAATTCCATCTGCCATTGCTCTGTCCATCTATTCAACTCATCATTATTCTATGTCATTAGAACAAAAGTGCAGGTCTCTCTGACATTGTTGGCTGAAGGTTCATCAAGGGGGAGAATTTCAATTACAAGCTTCACAGAGCAGCATTGTCAGGTTTGCCTCTATAGCACTGAATGCCATATCATCAACCCAGCGCATCTGCTCTGCCATTTGAAATGATGTCCTGCAAGGCCTTGCAGTTTTCAGGATGCAGACTAGTTACGTTGCTGGAGACACAGGAGTGTCTCAGGCATGGTAGTGTAGTGGTTAGCGTAACGCTTTACAGCACCAGCGACCCACGTTCAATTCTGGCTGCTGTCTGTAAGGAGTTTGTACGTTCTCTCCGTGTCTGCGTGAGTTTCTTCCGGGTGCTCCGGTTTCCTCCCACATTCCAAAAACGTACAGGTTAAGTAGTTGTGGGCATGCTATGTTGGCGTCGGAAGCGTGGCGACACTTGCGGGCTGCCCCCCAGAACACTCAATGCAAAAAGATGCATTTCACTATGTTTCGATGTACACGTGACTAATAAAGATATCATATCTTATCTTAAAATGCAGATCCTGGAATCTGGATCAAAAAACAAATTACAGGAGGAACTAAGCAGGTCAGGCAGAATCCGTAGAGGGAAATGGACAGTTAATGTTTCAGGTCCAAGACCCTTCACCTGGACTAAAAGGGTAGAGGGGAGATAGTCAGTACAAGGAGGCAAGGGGAAGGGGTGGAGCAAGAGCTGGCCAGCGATATGTGGATCCAGGTGAGGAGGGGGTTGGCAGATGGAGGAGGGAAGGGTGGAAATAATGGAAGGTGATAGGTGGAGGCAACAAAGGACTGCAGATGGTGGAATTTGATTGGAAATGGAGGTGGAGCACAGAACTATACTTTTTAGCTATGTTGCTGTTCTGACAATATTCATCCAGCCACAGGGAATGGATGATGCAACAAGGAGAGAGTAATGGGAATGTCAGAGAGAACAGAACAGGCTGGTGAAGAATAAATGCTCTCTTGTTTGTATGGACTCCCCAGGGGCACAGCCAAGTTCTCCTGGCAGGGGGTTGCTAGGAAGTCTCTGCAAGGACATGTGCAATCTATGAATGCTTGCAAAGCAAGCAGGCTGCAGGAGCAAGTAGCTGAATCCTCCATTCCTTGCAACAATGGGCAGCATTGTGGCAGAGGCAGCAACAGCTTGGAATGATTCCAGAAGAGACCATGACCCTGACCTCCATCAGCAAAGCAGTCAAGGCAATGTGTGAAACTGTATTTGAGGTCAGAAATCTCACAGAAGATAAAGAACACAGTTCCAATGTTGATCTTTATTAACAAAGTTTCAGAGGAAACTGGGCTAGTAAAACCCGATTGTTCTTTCTCCTCATCAAAAGTCGGATTTAAAAACAAATCCAGAAGGTAACCCAAGAGTAATTATGTTAAGTTAAAATATCAGCATGAACCCACAGAGGTAGCATCATTTCTACTGAAGACATAGGTTTTCCTAAATATAGCAACATTCAAAAAGAACAGCACCTAATGAGGAAGATACTTACAGCCAAAAATGGAGAGCAGCTGTGGTTTGGGGCTTGTAGTGTGGGGTTTTGGATCTGGTTAGTGGTGCTAGGGCAAATTTAAGTCCAACGAAATTGACAACACATCAGGGAGAACAGCTCAGTCCTGCTGACCCATGAGTCACGACAAAGGGACAGGATCAAACTGTTCCTCCCAAGAGGTGGAAGCCTTTTGGTTTAAACCGGTTTGCAGCCTTTTACTCTGATTGACTGTTTTTTTCCAGGCCTCCCCTGAAATATGCTGCAGCTGAAGTGAGGAGCAGGAGTGTTTCAAGGAGGCAGGAGACTGCAGGAATGACTGTGGGCCAAGTAAAGAAAGAGCAACTCATCCTGGCACCCCAAAATTCACCAACTATTATGGGAAAGGTGTGGTTAAACTGGAAAGAGTGCAGAAAAGATTGATGAGGTTGTTGCCACGACTAGAGGGCCCAAGTTATAGGGAGAGATTGGCCAGGCGAGGTCTTTATTCCTTGGAACGTAGGAGAATGAGGGGTGACCTTATAGAAGTGTTTAAAATTATGAGAGGCATAGATAAGGTGGATGGTAGCAGTCTTTTCCCCAGGGTAGGGGAGTCCTAAACCAAGGGGCATAGGTTCAGGGTGAGGTGGAAAAGATTTAAAGAGCGACCTCAGGGGCAACCTTTTCCACACAGAGGGTGGTGAGTATATGGAACGAGCTGCCAGAGGAAGTGGTTGAGGCAGGTAGAATAGTATCATTTAAGATAGGTACATGGAGGGGTGGGGCTTGGAGGGATATGGTCAAACGCAGGAAATTGGGACTAGCTGGGTGTGCACCGTGTTCGGCATGGACTTGTTGGCCTGAAGGGCCTGTATCCATGCTGTATTGCTCTGTGACTCCATTAGACCCATAGATCCAGCCAAATTCAGGGACTTGGACCTACCTGGTCCTGGGATCTGCACCAGGCTGGTAGTGAAGCTGTGAAGCTGCTCAAATCAGCTTGGGAACAGTTAGCAGATCAGGCAGCATCTGTGAACAGAGAAGCAGAGTTACCATTTCACCACTCTTCAACCTGAAACGTTTTGCGAAAAAGGGAAAAAGAGTTACTGCTTTAAGCTGTTGCGACACCTGACCCGCTGAGTTCCTCCAGCATCTCGTGTGTTGATGCAATGTTAAATCTCTTTCTCTTTCCACAGATGCTGCCTGACATGTTGAAGGCCTCCACCATTTTCTGGTTTTATTTCAGATTTACAGCATTTACAATTTTCTGTCAAATCAGACTGACTTGCACATAGTTTTTCCTCCTAGAACCATAAAACACACTCTGGATCCGTCCACCAAGTTTCCCACTCCAGTAAAAAAACGTGGCATCTGTTTAGCAGTTCCCTAACAGTTAGACTCCAAGTGAAAATCTACTTCTGGGGGCCTGGACTCACAACCTATCAAATACTGGTATGGGATAGTTAGCATCACTTCTTAAACATGCAAGTTTAATTAAATTTTATTAAGGGAGATGATAGTCTTAACTTAAAAGGATGATTATGGGAGAGAAATATTGTTAAAATATATTCTTAGATCAAACAAGCAACTACTGTACAAAGAAGACTTTTGTATAGAAATTCAAATGAATTTGCCATTACAAAGAAAACAGATAGCTAAACTTTAACCCACCTAAAACCAACAAATAGACCTTTGTGGTGTATGGAATGACTGCAATGTATGAAAGGTCAGACGCAATAAGAGAGAAGAATCCTGAAAGACTGGAAAATGCCAGAAATGCATTGCTGACAACAAAAACAACTTGCATTTGTATTGTAATTCTGAACGTGGTAAGTCAATAAGGCTCAATGGAACCAGTCTACAGAACTCTTGATTGAAGACAGAGGAACAAAGATTTTTAAATTAAACACAACATTTGCATATACACGGAGAATATTTTGTCCCTTGTTCCTTCCGTTTTATTGCACCTACCCACCCTTTCCGCAGTACATACTGTCTCAGTTAGGAAATATGTAAACATTAAAGCGGATAAACATTACCTCATTCTGATTATAGCAAACTTATTTGCAAAATTACAGTATCCAGGCTGTAGTTAGAGGCCTCATCACTCAAAAGCTACATTAGCAACTTCAGAACCAAAGATAGCTTGAGCCGGTCAGTCTTTATTAACTATCACCTTTATGCATTGTACCATTGGCTCCTGATGAAGACTGATACCCAGGGAAGGGCTGGCACAGCTGTGGTATATTCCAAGCCTAGCAGTCATGCAGTGTGATCCTTAAAACCTATTTTTAATCATCATACAAGTAGATATGTTTTATTCAACAGATGGAAAGATGAACTAGCAATAAAAGATCCTTTTATTTTTTTTGAACTTAGGCAGTACTGGACTCATTATTTTGTACTTCAGGGAAGGAGACAGAGATTCGCACTCGTGGGCCCCCCGGAAGCCCTATTGCAAATTTTAGCCAACAAGAGCAAAGGAAGGAGACTGGTGGAAACTACAACAGAAACCAGATGTTTCCCCATGACCCAGCAAACATCAGGAGTGCCATCCTGTCGTTCTCAGGGATTCAGAGTACAGCATTAGCAGGGATGTAAGTGGCTGCCTGCCAGTAGCAAAAAAAAGACACTCACCCTATAACTGTCCATGGCAAGGTATTTTAGGGCAGTCAGTCAGACCACAACAAGCCAGTGAAGTGCGATACCTAACAATATGGACAACTTTACAAGAAATCAGTTTAATATCCAGCAAACAGTGAAAATTTATAAGTTGCTCAGCTTTATATTTGAAACTTACCAAGTGCTCAGTGCTGCCCATACCATGATTCAAATTATCAGTGCACTCTGCAAAGAAAATTCAGCACTCAAACAGTTAAAGTACACATCTTTTTTTTAAAAGACATTACAACGAGCTGCACAAATGAACTGCAAAGGATTCTGGACAGTCACTGCAGAGTGTGTGCATGTCATCATGGCTGACAGCAGCACAAGACCCCATTTAGGCATCCTTTCAGACTGCCAGGGTGAGAGAAATTAATTCTTGTCATGTGACTTGTACTAGAGCCAATTATACTCCTGATTGTACTCTTAGAGTAAAATAATAAATACAGCACTGACTTCCAAATATGCCAGCAGTATATGCATAAATCTATTGCCCTGTGAATTGCAAAAGCAATCTTCTAACTTGGGTTGTACTGCATTCCCAGTCTCTCTTGGGACTCCAACAGTGGTCTCAGTTTAACCCTATAGCAGGCCACGTTACATTCATATGGATAAAACCACACTGCTGTTGGTTTAATTTTTTATTGTTTCATTTCGAGTTAAAATGTCACCACAAAACCAATTGTTTAAATAGCTTTGTAATCTGTTAAATCTTTTTTAGCAGCATACCTCAGTCTTCTTAAGAGCATTCCAGCCTCTGTCCCATAATATTGTGCATGCAATTGTGATCAAATACAGTTTTCTAATCAAGATCTTGTCAAGGTGAGGTCCTGCCTTAAGAGCCTGATTGAATCTTTTGAGGATGTGACTAAGCACATCGATGAAGGGAGAGCAGTAGATGTAGTGTATATGGATTTCAGCAAGGCATTTGATAAGGTACCCCATGCAAGGCTTATGGAGAAGGTGAGGAGACATGGGATCCAAGGGGACATTGCAGTGTGGATCCAGAACTGGCTGGCCCACAGAAGGCAAAGAGTGGTTGTTGAAGGGTCGTATTCTGAGTGGAGGTCGGTGACCAGTGGTGTACCTCAGGGGTCTGTACTAGGACCCTTACTCTTTGTGATTTTTATAAACGACCTGGATAAGGAAGTGGAGGGGTGGGTTAGTAAGTTTGCGGATGACATGAAGGTTGGGGGCATTGTGGATAGTTTGGAGGGCTGTCAGAGGTTACAGAGGGACATAGATAGAATGCAAAGTTGGGCTGGGAAGTGCCAGATGCAGTTCAACCCAGATAAGTGTGAAGTGGTTCATTTTGGTAGGCCAAATATGTTGGTGGAATATAGTACTAATGGTAGGACTCTTGGCAGTGTGGAGGATCAGAGGGATCTTGGGGTCCGAGTCCATAGGACACTCAAAGCAGCTGCACAGGTTGACTCTGTGGTTAAGAAGGCATATGGTGTATTGTCCTTCATCAATTGAGGAATTGAATTTAGGAGTCGAGAGGTATTGTTGCAGCTATATAGGTCCCTGGTCAGACCCCACTTGGAGTACTGTGCTCAGTTCTGGTCGCCTCACTACAGGAAAGATGTGGAAACCATAGAGAGGGTGCAGAGGAGACTTACAAGGATGCTGCCTGGAGTGCAGAGCATCCCTTATGAAAGCAGGCTGAAGGAACTCGGCCTTTTCTCCTTGGAGAGAAGAAGGATGAGGGGGGACCTGACTGAGGTGTATAAGATGATGAGAGGTATTGATCGGGTAGATAGTCAGAGGCTTTTCCCCAGGGCTGAATTGGTGGCCACAAGAGGACATAGGTTTAAGGTGCTGGGGAGAAGATATAGAGGAGATGTCAGGGGTAAGTTTTTTACTCAGAAAGTGGTGAGTGCGTGGAATGGGCTGCCGGAAACAGTGGTGGAGGCGGATATGATAGGGTCTTTCAAGAGACTGTTAGATAGGTACATGGAGCTGAGTAAAATAGAGGGCTATGGGTAAGCCTAGTAATTTCTAGGGTGGGGATATGTTTGGCACAGCTTTGTGGGCCGAAGGACCTGAATTGTGCTGTAGTTTTTCTTTGTTTCTATATTTCTAAGAAGAGTAAGAAAGGAGGAAAATAATTGGTAGAAAACTGACATCGAAGACTTGATGTGCCACAATTGAAGAGAGGAAAAGGGGAAGGCAAGGTGGAGATAAGCAGAACTGGAGGGTATGGGGTCCATGTTGGTGCTCATGAGATGGCGGAGAGGTGTGAGATAGGGTGTGTGGAATGAACAAAATCACAGTTAGAGTTCGAGAACAAGAGAATATGGAAAGACAAGGTGGAGTATGAGACCAAAGGACAATAAGGTTTAGAAACTTTTGCATGCCAATTTTGTGACATTTACACTGCATTTCAGGTCACTCTAACAGTGCATGGAAAAGTCATGGAGTCATAGAGACATAGCATAGAAATAGGCCCCTCCGCCCACTCATCAAGCACCCATTTTTACACTAATCCTATCCTAATCCCTTTTATTCTCACCACATTCCCATCAACACCCCCCACCACCCCCTCCCACCCCAGATTCAACCAGTCATCTGCATACTAGGGGCAATTTACAGTGGCCAATTAACCTAATAACCTGCACATTTTTGGAATGTGGAAGGAAGCCAGAGCACCCAGAGGAAACCCATGCAATCACAGGGTGAACATGCAAACTCAACAGCACGGTAGGTAGGATTCAACCTGAGTCACCGGAGCTGTGAGGCAGTAGTTCTGCTCTGAGTCACACAAGATTCACAGAATCTGACATGAAGTGTGAGATGTACAATTGATCAGCACCAGCAATTTGGAATGATCCTGAGACTATGAAAGTGAGGGTGAGCATGACGTAAGGATTGTATCTGAAGTCATAGTAAACAAATATCAGTAAGAATAATGAATGTAATTGGTGTGATAGCCCTTTAAATAGGGGAACCAGGGTCTGTAAAACCTGTTTGTACCTTGAGTAAATAAGAACTATTATTTTTCAGAGCAGTGAAGTTGAAAGCTTTATAGCAGATGAATGTTACATGTTATCATTTAGGAAAATTTTATGCAAGAAAATAAATGCTCAGGAGAACAAAAATCCTGCCAAATTTTGATGGGACAAATCTTGCAATAGACACTTATGCACCCACAAATGTGAATGAAATTACTCTTCCCTTGAGTAAACTGATTTTCAACAACGCACTGCTATTTCTTTCTGAGTTTTATGAATGGATTTCTAGCCCTTAGTGTCCACATTAAGGAAAAAGTGAGGCTGAAGCTTAAAGGGAGGAAGGACACTGCTATAACCAGAGAATGTCTAATGCACTCAGCCAGAGCACTGTTAAGAGGGCAAGGGAAGGTAAAGCTGGTTAGCAGCTATGGGTTAGAACCCAAGGAAGTTCCAAGGAGGTAAATTACAACAATGGACAAGGGAGGGGTTGCATGGGGTAGAGGTAGGGAAGGGAAGAGGGTGTCATAGAGTTTCTTTGGAGATTGGGCAGTGGAATATGGAGGGAAGGAGCACAGCTGGCATGTGCAGTAGCTGGGAGAATGAATGGTAGTGCCAAAGAAAGCCACAAAAAGATCAAGGGAAATGAACCAAAGCTGAAGACTAATGGCAGGCAAATCCCACAGGAAGTAAGGCACAACCCCATGGAAAGAAGGCTGAATTGGGCAGATTACCAGAGGGAGTAGGAATGCAGCCATTGGAAGCAGACCAACTAACAGGAGGGCAGTCAAAATAATTAGAACTGAAAGCAGGCACTAACTTCCTTCCCTCTGGATGAAGGGTAACTGTTTGGGGAGTGAGACATACCAGTTTTTCATAGCACCTATGCATACACATACTTGTGCATATGACAATAAACTTGACTTTGACTTTTGACTTTGACTTATTCTTTACACTCAAATGATGCCTGCTTGACCTAGACTCCTCAATTAGGGGAAACATCTTCCCTGCATCTATGCTGGTATATCAATTTTATGAGTCTCTCCAAAAAAATTCATTCCTCATTTTACCAATATTTTAAAGAATTTTTGAATTTCTCTAGCAGCTAGAGAGTGTGGCACCACGTCACATACAATATTTGCACAAATTCCTTCTTTCAAATTGCCATACTTACCAAAACATGGTGAAGAAGGCCAGACAAGCAGACTTTAGAATGTGGATGGTGGATGATTGCCACTCATTACAGAAATAAATGATCCTTTGGTCTTTCTGGTAACATTCTCACATCGGAGCGAGAGAATGCATGGTACAAATTCTGCTCCAGCCAGCCCTGGTGATGGAAGGCAGAAATTTTTGCTTTAATTTCTGGGCTAAAATTCAGTGTGACGCTTAAAAACAATACCTACAAGATAGGATAAACCATTGTTTTGCCTGATATAAATGAGGTAATGGTCACAAAAGGCATTAATCTTGCCACCTGACATATTGTTATATCTGTAAATCCTTCTACTAGTTCACACCTTTCTGTGAAAATATAAAATCAATACCATTACTGGTTTTGTCAAGCATGCTGGCAATGGTTCTTGTGCAAAGTCCCTTATCCCTAAGACTGCAAAACAGCACGACAAGAAATTCCACTTAGTGGGCAAAACAAGATAATGCTTGTCTGTTTTTCTTGTGGTCTAGCATATTCTTAAACCTTTCAAGGTTACATTACTAACGATTCATTAGTTAAGGGTGTGTTGTCCTGCACAGTGGCCACACAGCTGTTCGGCACAGAATTCCTATCACATGACTCCTTTGCTTAGTTATCCTCATAGCACTGTATTTTTACTTTAACTCTTCAGAGCCACTTGTCTAAACTCTGAGACTTACCCTCGTGTATTTTTTCTCTTAAACAAAACAAAAACAGAAAACAGAATTTAGGCAGCACCTATGGAAAGAGAAGCAGTAAAGCTTTTAGGTTAAAGAAACTTCAACCCAAAATGTCCCTCCATTCTAAAACCTTAACTGTTTCTATTTTTGTAAATGCTACCTAACTTACTGGGTTTACCAATATTTTCTATTTTTGTTTCAGATTTCCAGCATCTGCAGTTATATTTTGATTTTCTTTACTTTTATTTTTGTGGGTGGACTTGTTGCCTAATGCTCAGAAAACCACTGAAGGGGCCTTTGCCTTTAAACCCTTCACTTGTTTCAACAGGACAAGGAGTAGTGTTGAACTCTTGCTGTGGAAGCTGCTGAGGTAATCAGCCTTATTGGCACCACTGTGCTACTGGCTCTCTGTACCTGGCAGCTTTCTAAAATGCCCAGCCTTTCATCCATCGTGCCTCCTTTTTAACCCACAGAGATCATATCGGCCCATTCTCCTAGATTCCCATAATGAACAGCAGAGGAGGAGGAAGACAACACTGGGTAGGAGGATGATACAGATTCAGCCAGCCAGGAGTCACAGCTGCATGCTACTGCCCTTCCTCCATGGAGATGCAAGTTCCAAGCCTCTAGAACACTGTGGAAACCAGGACTTTAAATTCAGCCAGCAAATTCTCTCCTGTGTCTATGGACAAGCACCAGATGAGTCCAAGCAAAGGAGGGAAGACAAAAAACAGGAGAAGAAATCTTTGAGCAGCTCTGCTGTTTAATAAGGCCATGGCTGATCTAATACTTGGCTTTAGGCCCACTTTTCAGACCCATTCTCCATAACCCTCAATTCTCCCACAAGCTCTTCACACTGAGAAGAAAACCATCTCAAGAGCCACCAAGAAGAAGTACCTCCTCTAGAATAACAGTCATTCAGCTCTAGAAATCTCTGGCCCTGTGCTCGCTGAGATCCACTCAGAGTATCTTTAAACCAATTACATAAAGTAATTTAAAAATCATTACCTACTTTCAGAAATCTTTATTTCCTTTGCCTGAATCCCCTCCCATTTGCCTTTGGCTCACGTCTCTGATAGCTGTTTATCCAACACAAATAGATAGAAATCCCCCCCCCCCCCACCCCACCGTAAGCAATTGTCCAGGAAATTCCCAACCCCAGCGCCACCAGCTGGTTGGTGACTGCATATAAATTAGGGCAGAGAGAACTCAGCATACTGTATGTATTTTTTTATTCACATTCTCTGCTTCACATAACTTTACATAGTGATTTCCCTTTCCTTCATTTTCAGTTAGTATCTGTATGGGCAAGTGCCCAAGGAATCCATGTTGTACTAAGCTTTTCTTATGCCAGATTTGAATCCCATAGTACCAGAAGAATGAGTGACTGTTTCAAATGGAAATGGTACAGGGTAAACACTAGAGCAAAATCTGGTACAAGACATCCTGGATCTGTAATTAATAGGAAGGGGTGTGACAAATGCCATGTTTTACGTTTGAGTTGAATTGAGCTCATCACCTTTTTAGAACTGAAACAAACTGAACTGCTGCTGCAACAGAAAATAGCACTAAGTCAGATGTTTTACAAGGGTATGAAATATTCTTTGTTGGTGAAGGTATACTGTTACATGTTATTTACAGAAATAGGCCATTCAATCTAACCTGATGCAGGGTTTTGACCCAAAACATTGAAAATTCCTTTCCCCTCACAGATGCTGCTCAACCCGTTTAGTTCCTCCAGCAGATTTTTTGTTGCATTCAATCTAACCACTCCCTATTAGTGTTTCTATGCTTCAAACCCTTCCCACCCTTCTTCAAGTAGATCTATAAATATATACTTCTATTCCTTTTTCTCTAATGTGTTTATCTAGCTTCTTCTTGAATGCATCTGTGTCATTCACCTCAATCGCTGTATAATAACAGCATTTTCCACACTCCACCTGTTCTCTGGGTAAAGAAGCTTCTTAAGAACATATTAATGATTGACATTTATGGCTCTGAGTTCCAGTGCAAGTGGAAGCATTTCTTTCAAACATTTCATAATTTTATAGACCTCTGACTGGGTCAATCCTGAGAAAATCTCAGTGCTATTTTTATAAAACAAAATATGCTGGAGAATGGTAATATTTTTCAGCCAGACCCATGCAGTTTGGAATCACTGTTGAAGTGCAAGCAGAGAGGGGATTTGTGTCAGATGTACACTGGCAGACTACTGTGTTTGAGGTATTAGCAAAAATTTTGGAGTTGCTATTGGGAGCAAGGTAAAGATTGCAGAAGGACATGGAACAAGAAAAAGTGATCTCAAACGAGATGTGGCCTCGGTGACAGACAACATGAGGAAGTGAGGGTAAGGATCAGCTGCAAAAGAGGAATTATATAAGAAACCCTGAGTTCAACTCATGCATAAATCAGCCACAAAGGACCTGGGACAGACTGCAAACTGTCTTGACCAGAGTAGCATGTGATCCATGGGAGTTTAACCATTGTGCCTCATCTGGGAGCAACCTGGTCATTTGGCTATGGCAACAATGCCAGGAGTCTACAGCTGGGTGCTGGACAGGAATGCAGTTTCAAATGACTGTAGGCTATTTCTGAAAATCAAAAGTGTAAGAAGACTAAAGGAGGAGATAAGGATTTAAGGGCAGTGCCATCATGAACATCTAGTGAGACACAAGCGTCCTTCTGTTTTTATAAAGAGAATTAACAGTACCTTTCATGACTTCTAGACTACCCAAGCTGCTATACAATCAATAGGTATTTTTGTACTGCAAGACTGCTGTAGTGTAGGAAATCTGACAGCCAGCCAGTGCACAGCAAGATCCCATAAACAGCATTGAATAATAACCAGATATTCTATTTTAGGGATATTAATCAAGAGACATTTATTGGCTGTGATAGCAGCAGTAACTCCTTTTCTTCAGTGGGATCAGTGAGAGCAGGTGGTATGTCAGCTTTATGGTTGATCTTTTAGGTCACTCCTGGCCCTCCTCCACTTCCTGGTAGCTTCTGTTTGGTTGAAACAACATTAACTTCTGACATTAAACATCTTTTTTCCCACATGTCAATATTACCTTACCATTTAACAATTTCCTCTTAATTATATTTACAATATCAATCAAGTTCCATATTTCCTGTACAAATGTGGTAAACAAAGACCTGTTACATAATGGCACATTAATAATTTCAAATTTTTCCATAGTTCTTCGCACAGTAGACTCCTAACCTTTTCCACTCCACCATGGGTTTACTTTCTTGAAAGGACTCTCTTAAGACGTCAGAATTGTTACTGGGCACTTGCTGGTAATGATTCTCCAGGTATTTCAATGGTTCTCTTGGCCAGTGAATGCTTCATGGTTTATGTACACTTAGGCTGAGGGGAAGAACTGACTTTTGACCATGGGAAAAACACTTCAAAGGCTCAATTAACTTTTTATCTTACAGATTTTCATTCATTTTCAATTTTACATTTTTCTGTTTTTATATTCTCTCCTTCCTTTCATAATAAAATGATGTCAGATGGGAAATATTAGCCAAAGCACTCAGTTGCCCAATAGGTCTCCTTTTAAAAGATAATTAAAGAATAATCTAGCTGATAGTTTATGAATAGTGTTTTGCATTATTTTGGAAGTAAAAACAATCAAGACAAAATTGAGCTTCATTTTACCAACATGCATTTGCAAATTTGTTGAAAATTGATTTTGGTGATACATTTTATGACACTGCATATAATGCAGAGAAAAATGGCATGATGTCCCAAGCGACATATTATCAACTACATTGTGAATGACAAGAATATTGTTCTGGTCCAAATAAACAGTTCACACCTTAAAAAAATAATTTGTTTGTTCTGGGCACAGATGCTGAACTTTGCAGCACTTGCACAGTTTTAATTTTTCTTCAATGTTCTCACTCTGAGATACTGTGAACTGAATTATCCACAATACTGTGCAGAATGTGATGATTTTGTTTAAATATAGCAATGATTGAATTTGAAAGTCTTGGATGTCCTTTATATTAAATCAGGGAATCTGCAATGCAACCAAGGATTTGTGATTTTAGCCAGACATCTAGTTTTACATTTTAAGGTTTAATGTTAGAATATGTGAGTGAGGAAGTTTATCAGGAATCTATGGCTATGGGATACTAAGCTTCTTAAAAAATAATGGGTTTTAACAGGAAGGAATGGATCACAGATATGAAAAATTATGCTGGTTTTGAACTCCAGGGAGAAGAGAATGGTAATGCTGCTTTATTTCAACACAGTGAAGATACAGAGTGAAGGAAAGGTGTGTAGCTGACTTTATTTGAAGCAAAGCTTAATAACAAGATAAACGTTCAAAAAAGAATCAAAAATAAATACTTTAATTCAGAGGAAAATAAAAAACTGTAGATGCTGGAAATCTGTAAAAAAGCAAAACATTGGTGATACTCTGCAGCTCAGGTGGCATCAGTGGCAAGCAAAACAGAGTTAATATTTCTGGAACTCTGTTTTCCTCTTCACAGAAGCTGTCAGAGTCGTAGAGTATCTCTCAGCATTTTCAGTTTTTACTTTCATTTATATAATTGCCTTTCATGCACCCCAGGCACTCTAAAGCATTTTTACAGCCAGTGAAGTTCTCTAGAAAGATAGTCACTGTTATAATGTGGGAAACATATCAACTAATTTCAACATTGTCATGGCAAAGCAATAATGCCAGCGATGATGATTGATTGTTGATTAATGGCCGGGAATAACACCCATGCCCTCCTCCAAGCAGCAATGTATATTGGCAGATTTGCAGCCACCCCTCCTCTTACACACTAGTGGTTCATAGAATATAGAACATAGAACACTACAGCACAGTACAGGTCCTTCGGCCTACAATGTTGTGCCGACATTTTATCCTGCTCTAAGATCTATCTAACCCTTCCCTCCCACATAGCCCCCTGTTTTTCTATCATTCATGGTTCAGCTGGAATTGCTGGCTGTAGCCAGCAAAAACTTGGTTCATTAACTACTTGAATTTAAATTCTTCTAGTATCATTAAAATTAAATTAAATGTCCAGGTATCCACATGTCTGGATGCCACTTCAGTAATTTTTAAAAGCTCTCTAACCATTCATGTTTATTGCCTGAATTTATCTATGACTAATTCCAAAAGTGTATGGCAAATTAAAATGGAAAAAAACATGCTAAATTAATAGCAATTTTTGATATTTGATATTTGTTTTTCAATACTGTGCATAACATATTTATGCAAGTATAAATGACAAGCATATTCTGACTTATTTGTTAATTAATTTCTGTAAAACTTTCAAAATTTAATCTTAATAAAGGTTGTTGAGCAAAATACATTGACCTGTGCTCACAAGGACCATCAACTGACAGTGCATGATGTGAGGTTTAGCTTATTCCATTCATTTTATGAAATGTCACAGCATGAGTAGCACCTCAATTTAAGTGCAATGTTTCATGGTAACAATTTAAAGTGGAAATGGCAAAGAAAGTAGCTATCACTGACAAAGCACACAGTTTGGATTCCACAATTTAAATGCTTTTCAAGACATATATTTTCAGTTGCACTATAATTAAAGTGACAAATGGAACACTGAAGTCAGTGAATAGGATATCTGCCTTTTTGCCATGAAACCAATATCAATTATAATAATAATTATTATGAAGTTTAGTTATATGGTCAGTTCCTGCAAAGCACTACCAACATTGAGAGAATAAGAAAGAAGAAGCAATGACATGATAGGAAATTTGAGTTTTAAAAATATGCAGATTGTAGAAAGTAAGAATGGTGAGGCTAGTGTGGAATAACGGTAGAATATAGTGATGTACATTGATTTCTTTGTGGGATTTCTATAAACTTCTATAGATGTATGGTGGAGAACATTCTGACTGGTTGCATCACAGCCTGGTATGGAGGGTCCAATGCACAGGATTGAAAGAGGCTGTAGAGGGTTATAGCCAGCTCCATCATGGGCACAACCCTCCCCACCATCGAGGACATCTTCAAGAGGCGGTACCTCAAGAAGGTGGCATCCATCACGAAGGACCCTCACCATCCAGGACATGTCCTCTTCTCATTACTACCATCAGGCAGGAGGTACAGGATCCTGAAGATCCACACTCAACAATTCAGGAACAACTTCTTCTCCTCCACCATCAGATTTCTGAGCAGTCCATGAACCCATGAGCACAACCTTGTTATTCCTTTATTTTTGCATTATTTATTATTTTTGTAATATATAGTAATTTTATGTCTTTGCACTGTACTGCTGACACAAAACAACAAATTTCACATCATATAAATCAATGATAATAATTCTGATTCTGAGATTGCACTATAGGGAGAAACAAGGGAGGCTCAGGGAAGCTACGACAATTAAGAGCCACAGAAGTAGTGGCAGTCATGGAAGAAACTATTTGCAGCCTGTTCATTAGTGTGCTTTATGGTCTCAACATGATCTAAAGAAAACAAATTCAAATATTAGTTTTAGTGCAATTATAGATTATTAACTGCTCTTACTTCTTCTATTTTACACAGCTGGCTTTCTGACCATTATATTTCATCAGTGTTATACTGTTTCTGCAGCTATACTGTATCTCCATACTGTGAAATTCCTGTCAATCAGCTTGGATGTTGGTTGCTAAATTTTCATAGCTGCCTGTCAAGATCACATTTACAAATAAACTGTCAGTTTTTTTTTCAAGGATTTTTGCCACAAGTCAATGAAAGATAATGGAATCAGACAATAAGTGTCTGTCGCTGGCCCTTGGAGGTTAGGAAGTTAGTTCTCAAGGTCAGGGAATCAAGTGGAACACAAAACTAAATTTCAGATACTAAAGATAAGTTTTTCCCACCTTAGGAAAGTGCTGAATCATAGGATAGAGACATAGAAGATCATACAGCACAGGAGGCCATTCTGTTCATCTTATCTGTGCCAGCTCTTCAGAACTATCCAATTTGTCCCATTCCCTTGCTATTTCTCCACAGTCTTACAAATTTCCCCCTTTAAGCAGAGGTGCAGATCTCATGTGAAAAATAAATGTTGAATGTACTTTCATCAACCTTTCAGGCTGTACATTTCATGTCACAACTTGTTGCATAAGGACAGTCTTCTTGTATGCCAATTATTGTAAGCCTGCATCCTACAGTTAACAACCCACCTGCCAATGAAAATATGCAGCTGAGTACTACAGAGTACAGTGATTTACTCAAAAGAGCTATAATTAAACTTCAGCAACAATATCTTGAATAATTCCACCACATTTATTCATGCTCCCATTTTTCCAATGGAAAGAGAAGGAACACATTTTGAATCAGAAACCAGATTGCCAATGCCAAACATCCAAGGTAAGTCTATACATTGATCTTACATTTCCATTACTCCTTTCCCTTCTCAAGATAAGAGAAAAAAAGAAAACATTCATCAAAATGACCTTTTTGAGTAAAATCAGCTTTTGATACATTCTCAGTGTTTTCTCCCTAATCAAAGTTTAAGATCAGAACATGTATCTCCTTGCTTTTTGTTGACGACATACCTTTGTCTCATGGGTCTAAGTATTCTGACTGGTGGTCTTTTCACTTCTTCCTTCTGGGCTATCCTCTCCAATTCCTTCACCTTGGTGTCATGCTACTTTTATGTTGTCCTCTTGAGACTTCATATTACAATCCCTAAACCAAATAACCATTTTCCTCTGTCTTCTGCACTCATTCCATTTTTGGCTTGAATAAGCCTTCAGCTGCATCTCTGCCTCCATTAATATTTGTTGATGAACAAATATTCCACTGCCTCATTTGTGAGCAACAGCCCCCAAAGCCCATTTCCCTTGTTTAGTGCATCCACCGGGAGATAGTTTTAACAACCTTCTTCCTGTCCTGCTCATTCCACTGACCACCAAGCTCTTGGACCAACACCTCCACTTACCTCTGCAATGTCCATCCACTCAAAAACATATCCCTTGTCATTCACAACCTGTGGGTGAGTGAATTGATATCCTTGCTTTGACGGAAGCTTGGCACACAACTAGTGACGCCTACCCATGTGCCTATATTTTCCACAGCATACCCAAATCTCCATGGTGATGTTATGGATCTTATTTCTCAGAAAATGTTGGTCTCATTCTGTTTTGAGCACCAGTTTTTCATTCATCATTGGTTCTTAAAATTTTAATTTTTCTATTGGCCCAATGTCACCATCTATCCTTTTCTCCCTCAGAGTCCGTACTGGTGATTCTCACCCTCAATGACTTTAATCTGCATCCCAGCCTGTCTCACATCGTCTTCTCTGAACAATCAATGCATTTGGTGCTGTTTACTACTCTCTCTAACATCTTATAAATTACCCATAATTGTGCCACACTGTGTTGTCCTCTGTGACCACTCTCCTTCCAATGTCTAATTCACTCGCCATCAATAAATATTTAATTTGGGGATAATTTTAACCCTAACTTCCTTAGAGAGACCAGGAACTGACACATTCCAATTTTCACTCGCCCTACTCGCTAGACAAGTAGAACACACATTCAAACCGATGGGAGCTTCTTTTAGCACATTCATCTAAGCTTGAGCCTGCTTATGCATCAGCTCCTCTGCTACTGGAAGCTCCAGCCAAGCACTTGTTAACTCAAGGCTAGACTATTCAGGCTGGGAATGCAAGGAGTCAAAATTCACACAAAGGAAGATTGTTGTGGTTGTGTGAGGTCAATCCATTCAGCCCTAGGATGTTGGTGGGCACTGGTCCAGACCCAATCACATTCTGCTGCTGCTGCTGCCTAAAGACAGCCTCCTAACTCCCATGTTGAAGCTACATGGATTGTGTCTTTTGGTGCCAACAATTCATGAGAAATGTTGAAATCATTGCTTTGGACAGATGCTTTTAAATAATAATTGTAATGTAAGAGGCCATGATTTTCCCCTTAATACTTTGTTAAGTAGGAGCTGAAATTGGGTCTTAAACAGGAAGGCTAGTTTACCCTGTGTTCCACTTTAGGTGCTATTTTGGTGCAGGAGTTGAACCTTGAGTTAGGATCTGCAACTCACAGAATCAACTAGGTGCTGTTTGCCCCTTAAATTCCCTGCAACTGCCTATTCAGGAATCTGCACAATTTTTTGGTGGCTGCTGATTGACCTGGTGTTCTCCCCAACAACAACCAGCTGTTTCAGAGTAAACAAGTGGCTTGTTGGATCTTGCATGCTCACAAGATCACAAGATCACAAGACAAGGGAGCAGAAACAGGCCATTCGGCCCATCGAGTCTGCTCCAAGGAAAGGGAAATAGAAATAAGAAATGGGGAATGGGGGAAGAAGAAGAAAAAAAAACTATTCTAATCACAATTACCGGCCTTATCCCCATGTCCCTTGATATCCTGACTATTTAGATATCTATCTATCTCCTCCTTGAATGCCCCCACTGATCTGGCTTCCACTGCTGTACATGGCAAGGAGTTCCGCAAATTCACCACCCTCTGGCTAAAGAAATTTTTCCTCATCTCTGTTTTGAAATTGTACCCTCTAATTCTAAGATTGTGCCCTCTGGTCCTGGACTCACCCACCAAGAGAAACAGCCTAGCCACATTTACTCTGTCCTTTCCTATCAATATTTTAAATGTCGCTATGAGGTCCCCTCTCATTCTTCTGTACTCCAGCGAGTACAGTCCAAGAGCCGACAAACGCTCCTCATACTTAAGCCCTTTCATTCCTGGAATCATCCTTGTAAATCTCCTCTGAACCCTCTCCAACGTCAACACATCCTTCCTAAGATGTGGGGCCCAAAACGGCGCACAATATTCCAAATGAGGCCTCACTAGTGCCCCGTAGAGCCTCATTAACACTTCCTTACTTTTATACACTATACCTCTCGAAATGAATGCCAACATAGCATTCGCTTTCTTTACCACCAATCCGACCTGGTGGTTAACCTTTAAGGTATCCTGCACGAGTACCCCCAAGTCCCTTTGTACTTCCGTGCTTTGGATTTTCTCTCCTCCGAGATAATAATCTGCCCGCTTATTTCTGCTTCCAAAGTGTACAACTGCACATTTCCCTACATTGAATCTCATACATACATGCTGCTCAAATGTATGCTACCTTTTGCTGTTGACCTGTATCTGGAGGATTGAAATGGATTTTTGGAACACAAAGATTTTACGAGATATTGGCCTATTTATCTTTAGCTGCTTCAATAACCTTCCTTCCATCATAAGGTCAGGAGCTAAATGGCATCTCAGTGCCATTTTCCAAAACTACTCCCATATCCTTTGATTCCCTTAATGTTTAGATTCTGAACCTCTGCCTTCAGGTGCCCGCGAAGCTGTTTCTTCCCCCTTGAGAAAAGGTGCAGCTTTCCATCCAAGAACATCTCATGTTTGCAGTCAATTATCTGCTTAGTCTGCTGGCCATTCTCATCAAACCAGTCTTGTGAGAGAAATCAAGAATCTCCCCATAGGTGCCCATTCAGGGCACCTCATAAGTTCTGAATGCTTTGCAGCTCCTCCAAGCAGGGAGAAGACATTTGAGGCAGTGGTCCGAATATGAGAAAATAGTTTTTGCTTGCATGAACTCTGGCTGTGTCCCCAGACACTTTCACACAGCCTGAATTTCCATTTCTCCAGTAAAAGTAATTTGCTGGAGTCCATAGGTTAAATAATACTTCCCAGCTCTGCCAGGTGAGTTCAAAATCATAGACATCACTGAACAATAAAGGGTGCTCAAAGAATGATAACAAAGCAACTATTATATATAATGGTCTTATTACATTGTGCAGGAGAAAATCAAGATGCAGCTTTAGTTCATGTTCATTTGGAAAATTTCAGCTTAATATATGTTGTGTATCTGGTGAAGATCTTAAAGAAATTTCCATTGACATTATGCTATCAACATTAGAGAACAAGTAACTGAATGCTGCCCATAAAATCCTGTTACATACAAATAAGATACTGGCTTTAGAGAACAATGATCTTAAAGCGCCGCAGGACCGACAAATGACTAACAACTCATTCATACCAGAGTCAAACAATCAATTGTGACAATGGCCCAGTCAGCCTTCAAGTGCCAAATTCATTAATGCAACCAATACCCTTGAGAACTTTTCCCATTTTGGCTTGGCTTATTTTAGATATGTATCAAAAATAACAGCTGTGCATTTAATTTTTATCCTCCCATTCTTCTTCCACAATGTTATCAAATTTACAGCTCAAACATATTTAACCCTGTCTATTTGTGTTAGCCCTGGCTCAATGGTAGTCCTCTTTTGGGTTCAAGTTCCATTTCAGAGACTCAAGCAAGTAATCTAGCCTGCCACTATTTTGTAATACAGGGAGAACTCTGTGTTACTTGTGCTGCATTTTCTGAACAAGACATTAAACTAAGGCCCTCTTCAGTGGTGTAAACAATCCTATGCTGCTATTAAAAGTGTGATTGTAGTTTTTCTGGTGCCCTCACCAATAACTATCCCTCAGTGCATCTCACTCCAAGACCGTTCCTTTGTGTCAGAACATGCTGAGGGTGAATGTATATCTGGGAGTCCAGCCAGAGCCAAAATCACAATACTGTGGGTGACTCAGCTGCACAAGAATCCAAGGATAATAGTAGATTGAAGATGCAAAATTGAGAGGAATAGGGAGCTGCATCTACCACTGCAGCCATGATTTCAGGATGGTGTGTTGTCTCCCCAGTTCGAGGGTGAAGGATGGTGCAAAGACATTGCATGGTATTCTAAAGGGGGAAGGTAAATAACTAGGTATCACAGTTCACATTGTTGCTGATGACAGAGGTCAAAAGAAGGATGACGTCCTGCAGTGGGAATTTGAAGAGCTAGGTAGTAAATTGTAATCTTTGGATTACTTCCCATGTCATCTACCGGCAAATATAGGAGTAGGAAAATAGCTCAGAGGTATGTGTGGTTAAAGGGATGGTGTAGCAGGGAGAGCTTTAGATTTCTAGATCACTGGAACCATTTCTGGGAAAGATGGGACCTGTACAAGACAGACAGATTGTATCTGAACTGGGATGGATCCAACATCCTTGTGAGCATGTTTGCTAGTGACAGTGAGGAGTGTTTAAATGAATTTGGCAGTAGAATAGAACACTGAGCAGATGTATAGCTGGAGGGAGGTATCATCAAGTATAGAAAGAATGGTAAACAGTCTAGTAGGTAAGAACAGACATGGGCACACAGCAAGAATGCATGGCTAAATTGTATCTATTTTAATGGAAAGAGTCTGACTAGTGAGGCAGATGAAATTAGAGCAATGGTCAGCATGTAGGAATGTGATATTATTATATCACAGAGACACGGTTGAAAGCGGTGCAGGACTGGAAGCTCAGCATTCCAGGGTATAGAATAAGCAGGTGTGGCAGGGTGTTTGTTAAAAAGGAGGTACATTGCTGTATTAACTAATGAGTCCATTACTCCAGTAATGAAGGAGGATATCCTGGAAGGCTTTTCAAATGAGGCTATATGGATAGAGTTAAGAAACAAAAAAGGGTGATCATTTGCTGGGGGTGTAGTACAGGCCTCCTAACAGTTAGTGGGAGGTAGAGGTGCAGATACGTAGGCAAATCATAGAGAAATGCATTAATAATAGGTTAATTGAGGCAAAGGATTGCAAGTTCCTCAACAATAATAGTGACAACAATCTTAGTGTGAAAGGCTTAGAATTTGAAGTGCAACCAGGAGACCCTTTAGAGAAGGGCAGTACTGTACCTAATCCTAGGCCATGAAGGTGCATAATTGGCTAGAGTCTCAATGGGAGAGCATTTTAGAGACAGTGACCATAACTACAAGTTTCAAGGTAATTATGGAAAAGGATAAGGATGAACCAGAAATTAAGGTCCTGAATTCAGGGAAGGCCAATTTCAATATCATTGGACAGAACCTGGTAAAAGTAGGCTGGGAGCTGATATTTGCAGGTAAATCTGCATCCAATGAGTGTGAGTCATTCAAAAGTGAAAGAGTTCAAAGCCAATGTGTTTACATCAGGTGAAAGGCAAGCATAAGTCCAAGGAATCGTGGATATCAAGAAGATGTAAGATAAGATATTTATTTATTAGTCACATGTACATCGAAACACACAGTGAAATCCATCTTTTTGCGTTACTGAGAATGTGCTGGGGGTAGCCCACAAGTGTCACCACTCTTCCAGCGCCAATATAGCATGCACACAGCTCCTAACCTGTACATCTTTGGAATGTGGGAGGAAACTGGAGTACCCGGAGGAAACCCACCTAGACATGGAGAGAACGTACGAACTCCTTACAGACAGCGGCAGAATTGAACCCGGGTCACTGGCGCTGTAATAGCGTTACACTAACCGCTGCACTACCGTGCAACCCACATACTGTGCAACCCAGCATCAAGGGCTGGATAAAGCAAAAAGAAGTGTGTGACAGGTATAGAGAACTAAAAACTGGGGAGGCCCAACAGGAGTATGGAAAGTATAGGGGTCCTTTAAAAAAAGAGTGGAAAGTATCACTGGCAGAGAAGATTAAGGAAAATCCCAAAGTATTTACAAGTATACTAGGTGCAATAGGGTAACAAGGGAAAGGATAGGGCCCTTAGAAACCAAAAGGATAATCTTGCATGAAGCCAGAGGACATAGGTGAGGTTTTAAATGAATACAGCTCATCTACATTCAATAAAGAGAAGGGTATTGGAGTGGGGCAATGTCGGGTTGGGGGGGGGGGGTAAAATTGTAGAATAAGTTGGCACTAAAAGGAAGGAGCTATTTGACGTCATAGCTAGCTTAATGGTGGATAAATTCCAGGGATTTTTTTCGATGCATCCCAGGCTGCTATGGAAGGCAAGGGAGGAGATTGCTGGGGTCCTGACAGCGATTTTTATATCTTCACTGACTGCAGATGAGATGCCAAATGACTGGAGGACAACAAATGTACTTTATTCAAGAAGGGCAGCAGGGATAAGCCAGGTAATTACAGGCTTGTGAGTCTATGAGGAAGATACTGTAATTTTTTTTGAGGGGCAGGATTAATCTACACTTGGGAAGGCAGGGATTAATCAAAGATAGTTGGAGAGAGATCCTATCTGACAAATTGAATTGAATTTTTCAAAGAGGTAACAAGGGGCATTGATGAAGGCTATGCAGTTGATGCAGTCTACCTGGACTTCAATAAAGCCTTTGACTTGGGATACTTGTCCAAAAGGTTAGAACTCATGGAATCCAGGAAACATTGGCAAATTGGATCCAAAATTAGCTTGGTAATATGAGGCGGGGGGTGATAGTAAAGGGTTGTTTTTGTAATTGGAAGCCTGCGACCAGAGTACCACAGGGATTTGCACATGGATACTTATTGTTTGTTGTATACTTTGGATGTGGATGCAGGAGGTATGATTGACATGTCTGCAAATGACACAAAAATTAGTGCTGTTTTTCATGGTGAAGAGGGTAGTTCTGGGTTATAGGATGATACTGGTAAATTTATAAGATGGACAGAGCAGTGGCAGATGGAATTTAATTCTTGTGAGATTATGTATTTTGGGAGAATCAATGGGTCTAGGAAGAATACAATGAATGGTAGGGTCCCAGGGGTACTGAGGAACAGAGTTACCTTGATGTCCAAGTCCAAGAATCCCTAAAAGTGGTTAAAGAGACTTATGGGATACTTGTCTTCATTAGCCAGTGCATGGATTATAAGAGTAGAGAGATTATTTTAATACCTTATAAAACATTAGTTAGGCCACAGCTAGAGTACTGTGTGGAGATTGGCTGCCACAATATAGGATGAATCTGATTGCACTTGAGAGGGTGCAGATGAGATCTATCAGAATGTTGTCTGGGTTAAAGCCTTTCCGTTACAAGGAGAGACCAGATAGGCTGGAGTGTTTTCCCTTGAGCAAAGAATGGAAGGGAGCTGAGGAGAGACCTGAGGGGGAACAAAAACTGAATATATAGGAAGAAACTTTTCCCAATACAGGCTGATGCAGGGTTACATAAGGCTTCTGTTCCTGAGAACCATCTGTAAGCCAATTTCTCTGTAAGTCAGAAATGTCCATTTTCTACAGTAACCCACAGCATATCGCTCTATGGACACTTGCTATAATTTTTCTGTTTCATTGAATAATCACCCTAACACTACCCATAATTAAACTAATGAAATACAGAGCAACAAACAATCTGTTGGAGGAAATCAACGGATCGAGCAGCATTGTGGGCGAAAATGAATTGTTGACGTTTCAATGAGGAACACGTCCTGAAGAAGGGTCCTGACCTGAAATATTGATCGCCTGCTTTTCTCCACGGATGCTGCCTGGCCTGCTGAGTTCCTCCAACATCATAGTGTTTTTCGTCTAGATTCCATCACCTGCAGTCCTTTGTTTCTCCTGTCGACATTTCGGGTCGAAACCCTGTATCAGGACTGAGAGTGGAGAGGGGTGATGGCCAGTATAAAGAGGGGAGGGGAAATGGTGAGACAGGAGCCCGAGGTGATTGGTGAACTGAGGAGCGGTGAAAGATGACAGGCAGGTTGTGCCAGGTAGGGGAAGGGGTATGGAGTTGGGAGACAGTGGCAGGTGAATGATAGATGGAGGCAGACAAAGAGAAAAAAAATGAGAGGCAGATGGAGTGAGGTGGTGGGAGGGAAGGTTAAAGGGGTTGGAGATGGCTGTTGGAGGGAGATGAGCCGGAACACGAAGGGCTACCAGTGCTAGAATCTGATAAATAAAGGAGGTGATGATGGGAACCATTAGAGGAGGGGTGAATGGCAGATGGAGCCAGAACCAAAAGATGGGGTGGGGGGTTGCAGGGAAGCCTGTGGGTGAACTATGTGTGTCGTGGGTCGATGGAACCAGGAAGGGGAGGGGAATGAAGATGGCTGATAGGGGGCTGAGGGTTGGGAAAGGAAACAAAAATGGGAGGACTAGAGGAAGATCAGAAGGAGAATGAGGGGGTTGGTGGGGGGGGAGGTGTGGGGGGAAGGAAAGAAAAACTCCCTTTTGGATATATACTATATCCAGTTAAGAATGAATACTACAGAACATTTTGTTATTATATTTATCTTCACTGGCTTGAAAAATGCTTTAAAGATGTATAAGAGAATTTGCGTAAAGTTGGATATCTGTAAGTCGGGTCATTCATAACCCGGGGAGCCCCTGTACATAAAAAAAATAGGGCATATGTTTAAGGTAAGGGATAGAAAGTTTGGTGGGGATTTGTGGAGGAATTTTTTCAGCATAAAGGTGGTTGGAACCTGGAATACACTGCCTGAGGTGAAAGTGAAAACAGGAGCTCTCTTGACAGTTAAGGACTATTCAGTGAGCACTTGAATCATAGAAGGCTGTGGGTCAGGTTCTGGAATACAGGAGCATTATAGATGAATCCTTCATTTCAACATGCTTTTTGGACCTGGTTGTGCAGAACATGGTTGCCAAAGTTTCTGCATTAAACTGTGGTTGATTTTTCAATACTACTAAATTGTCTGTAAAGCACTTTGGGATTTATTACTTTACAAATTCAAGTTATTTCAAACAAAGTTCATCTGCAGGGCTTTACCAGTTTAAACCATCAATTCAAGATGAATGATATAAATAAAAACTGTTAAAAGATCTAGACCGCACAAGCCAACTGTTCAACTTTGTAAATAAAGATTACTGTATGTCGTCCAGGGATGCCGCCTATCGGTGCTGCACTGATCAAAGTACTGCTATTATTTGAAAGGATCAAGCAACTCTATGTGAAATCCTTTGTAGTTCTCTGAGGTACATAATGAATTAAAAGTGGATGGAGCAGTTAGAGTAGCTGCCTTACAGCCTTACAGCTCCAGGGACCCGGGTTCAGTCCTGACCAGTGAAGTTTGCTGATTCTTCCCATGACAACTTGGGTTTTCATCAGGTGCTGCTGTTTTCCTCCCACATGCTAAAGCTGCACTAGTAGATTAATTGGCTACTGTAAATTATCCCTTCGTGTGGATAAATAGCAAAGAGAATCCAAGGGGAGTTGATGGGCATATGGGAGAAAATATGTTGCAAGGTATAGGGGAAATGGGAGAGGGGAAATGGCATTGAGGGGATAGCTCTGCCTGGGCTCTTTATCGCAATGGCTAAATAATTTTGAGTAGCAAAACTCAGCTAGCAGCATTGGAGAGGAAAATAAGAAGGTGAAGAGAAGATGAAAAGGAAGGGACAAGTAGCAGAAGGGGAAGGGTGAGCAAAGGAAAGGAAAGAGGAAAGGTAAGAAAGGGAGGCCTGGAGATGGTGCTTTTGTTAGGGTGGAGAGAGAGGTTAATAATGAGGAAAAGGTATGTTGCAAGTGCAGAAACAGCAGTACCTTGGAGTGGGTAAAGGTATAACATTGTACTGGTGCTTTTGGTGGGAAGATTTTGTTGAGAGTTTGCACTATGAAGGGAATATTTAGATAAAAGTAGAAGCAATTCTTAGGATGGGAGAATCTGGGAATATTTCACACAAAAAAAGTAAAAAATTACTTATCACTGTGACAAATTATCCACAGCAAATATAAAGTAAAATTGAAATAAATAACATAAAATAGTCAATAAAATAAAAATGTCCATTTTACTTGAATGAAGTTCAAGATTCCCAAATAGTGCAAAATTACATGGGCAGCAATAGACTTTGGAACCAATGCACAGAACTTTGGATGATCTTGAGCTTATGGAGGTAAGTAACTATTGTAATTTGTGTTTGCACTTGAATGTATGAGGAAAGAATTAGTTGAGAGTTGTACATTGTAAGTGCCTGATGAAGAAATTTCCTTTCTTCTTTGTCCTAAATGGTCGAACTCTTACTTTGAGATTGTGATTGCTGGTTCTAGATACCACAGTCAGGGAAAACTTTAACTCCAAAATTACTCCTTCAAGCCTGATAACAATTTTGTTTCATTGAGATCACCTCTCATTATTCTAAACTCCATTGAATATAGGCTCGGTCTGCTTAATCTCTCCCCATACAACAAATCTGCACACAAATCTGGGGATCCTGATCTGTACAAGAAATCGAGGGATGACTTTCGGAAAGCTATCAGGGATGCCAAGAAGCAATACCGATTCAAAATAGACTCCCTGACCAGCCGTCAGTTATGGCAGGACTTACATGCCGTAACAGGCTACAAGACGAAGTCAGGCTGCATGGTTAACAACAACGCATCCCTTCCTGATGAACTTAACACATTCTATGCACGTTTTGAACAGAAGGGGAGTGGATTGTCACCATCCACCCTGACAGCCTCCAATGCAGCTGAACCTGTGATCACAGTGGAGGACGTAAGATCAGTCTTCCAGAGAGTGAACACTAAGAAAGCACCTGGCCCAGATGGTGTCCCTGGCCGTGTGCTCAGATCTTGCGCTGATCAGCTGGCAGAAGTATTTGCGGACATATTTAACCTCTCCCTGCTTCAATCTCAGGTTCCCACCTGTTTTAAGAAGACCACTATCATCCCGGTACCGAAGAAAAGCCAGGTAACATGCCTCAATGACTACCGACCAGTGGCTCTGACATCCACCATCATGAAGTGCTTTGAGAGGTTGGTCATGGCATGCATCAACTCCAGCCTACCAGACAACCTCGACCCACTGCAATTCGCCTATCGCCGAAACAGGTCTACAGCGGATGCTATCTCCCTGGCTCTACACTCAGCTCTGGAGCATCTGGACAGTAAAGACACCTACGTTAGACTTTTGTTTATTGCCTACAGCTCTGCCTTCAATACACTAATCACAAGCAAGCTTGTCACCAAACTCCAAGACCTAGGATTCAACACCTCCCTCTGTAACTGGATCCTTGACTTTCCAACCAACAGACCGCAATCAGTGAGGATAGGCAGCAATACCTCCGGCACGATTATTCTCAACACTGGTGCCCCACAAGGCTGCATGCTCAGCCTTCTACTCTACTCCCTATACACTCATGACTGTGTGGCCAGATTCTGCTCTAACTCCATCTACAAGTTTGCAGATGATACCACTGTTGTAGGCCGTATCTCAAACAGCGATGAGGTAGAGTCCAGGAAGGAGATTGAGAGCTTAGTGGAATGGTGTCATGACAACAACCTTTCCCTCAATGTCAACAAAACAAAAGAGCTGGTCATTGACTTCAGGAAAGGGGCCAGTGTACATGCACCTGTCGACATCAATGGTACTGAGATCGAGATGGTTGAGAGCTTCAAGTTTCTGGAAGTGAACATCACCAATGGCCTGTCCTGGTCCAATCATGTAGATGCCACTGCCAAGAAAGCTCACCAGCACCTCTACTTCCTCAGGAGGCTAAAGAAATTTGATTTGTCCCCTTTGACTCTCACCAACTTTTACTGATGCACCATAGAAAGCATCCTGTCTGGATGTATCACGGCTTGGTACGGCAACTGCTCTGCCCAAGATTGCAAGAAACTGCAGAGAGTTGTGGACACAGCCCAGTGCATCATGGACACCAACCTCCCCTCCTTGGACTCTGTCTTTACCTCTCGTTGTCTTGGCGAAGCAGTCAGCATAATCTTTCCTCCCACATTCCAAAAGACGTACGGGTTAGGAAGTTGTGGGCATGCTATGTTGGCTCCAGAAGTATGGCGACACTTGCGGGCTGCCCCTGGAGCACTCTACGCAAAAAAGATATATTTCACTGTGTGTTTCGATATACACGTGACTAATAAAGATATCTTATCTTACATTCTCTCTTCTCTTCACTTCCATCGGGTAGAAGATACAGCAGTCTGAGGGCACGTACCACCAGACTTAAGGATAGCTTCTTCCCCACTGTGATATGACTATTGAACAGTTACCTTATAGAATGAGATGGACTATGACTTCACGATCTACCTTGTTGTGACCTTGCACCTTATTGCGTTGCACTTTCTCTGTAGCTGTGACACTTTACTCTGTACTGTTATTGTTTCTACCTGTACTACGTCAATTCACTCTGTACTAACTCAATGTAACTGCACTGCGTAATGAATTGACCTGTACGATCGGTATGTAAAACAAGTTTTTCACTGTACCTCGGTACAAGTGACAATAATAAACCAATACCAATACCCACCATTTCAAGAATCAGTCTGGTGAACCTTTGCAGCAACTCCTGTCTCACAAGTGGATAGGAGACGAGACCTGTGCACAGTATTCCAGATGTTGCCTCATCATTGGAGCAAGTTGTCTCTACTGTTGCACAAAAATCTCCTTTCTATTAGGGCTTCTGAAATGTTTACTTTTCCTGAATGTTAACTTCCAGTGATACATGTACAATTAACATCCAGTACAATTTTAGCAATGCTGCTGATGTTAAGGCCTAAGCTCTGGAATTCTCTCCCCATAGTTCTCCATCTCTCCACTTCTCTTCCTTTAAGGCACTCTTCAAAACTTTTTTCTGACTATGCTTTTGGCTATCTGCCTTATCGTTTCCTTGCAGGTCTCAAATTTTTTTTGATAAAACTTCTGCATTGCTTTTAGGGATGTTTCTGTCAGAGTGGGTATATAAATACAGGTCCTCCCATGGCTACAAATGCCCGATTTATGTACAGCCCATGCATCTGAATGAAAATTTGGGAGACAAGCCGGATAGATTTGTCAGCTGCTGCTGGGTTTAATGTACCTTTGGCTGTGTGGGTACTTAGTTCACGGCAATATCTGAATGGTTTCATTAAATGCCCTGGTTTAAGTACATGTTGCCCATGGTTGGCCTATGTTTTTATGTAAATATGCATATTGCAGGGCGTCTGCATTTCTGACTTCTAAACTGTTCAGATTATGAACTGTTCTCAGGAACCAAATCCTGTCATAACCTGGGGATGCCCTGTAAGCTGTTGAATCTCAGCAACAATTTCTATGTCACAGATCAAGGATTCTCACCAGCTGCTATCCTTTGACCAGCATTCACCAGGTAATGCCAACGCAAGGATCCATAAGTTTGATGGATAGACATAAGAAGAAGAATTTGTTTTCTTTTATGAAATGCCAATGACGGCAAAATTGGTCTTTACCAGTAGCTCCGAATTTAACAATAACTAATTGATAGCTTATTTTGAATTGGTTTTCATGGAAATGAAAACTGGATACAAAGATGCTCACTTTCACTTCTATCTGTAAACCAATGTTCCCCTCAGTCATGAAAATTCCCCATTTCCATATAAGTTCTATCGGTGCCAATGACAGGGTAACAGCAAGACACCAGTAAATTCCCAAAGAATTTCAGGATCAGTTAGACACTGATAAAGTATGTACACAACTCAGGATGGCCAAAGGATGTTTTTCAGATCTATCCTTGGTTGAGAAGTTAAAAGGGATGGAAAGTGAAACATTTGATTCCTCAGAATGTTAAAAGCACATTCAAATGCTTGAGCTATCAACAAGGAGTCACCAAAACAGGATTCATCAGCATTATGGAAAATATATGAGGCTACACTGTTTTATTACTCAAAGGCTTTGCAGGAATATTTCTTGTATGCATTCTTACTCCCTTATTGTATTCCAGTAAATCAAACCTTAAACCAGAGTAAAATGAGATTATTACTCCATTAAAACTTTAGTTCTTCTTGCACTTCTCTGGATTTATTCCCAAACTCTCCCACTCAAAGGCAATCTATTGTCCAAAACTGATGAGATTTGATAGTCTGCACAGTGTATTCTTCAGGTGGTAGTCTACTTATTGAAAATGAGTCTTGGTAGTCAAGCTTTTGTATAAAATATAATTGATATTCTTATTCTCTTTGAAAGGTCAATTATATAAAAGAATTATAACAGCCAATGCGCCAATTAAATTAATTAAATATACATAGCAGGAGGACACAACTAATTACTTTACTGGCCTAAACACATGACGTACAACCTACTTTGAGGTTAAAAATACTTCATTGGAATCAATATGATTTCAAGGTGGCTTATTTTTATGTAACTGCAGTTTTAGAAGGGATGGAGGAATGAATTAACATTTTCAACCAGCAACATAAAACAAAGAAAATCTTGTCTCCTCTTCAATCATCATTGATCCAGGTTGCTAAAATTACATTGGGTTTGCAGGGAGTGTAAATGGCATCTCATATGAATCAATTACATTCCAAATGTGAGCCGATTATTATTATCATTATATTTAATGTTAACAAAATAAATTCAACAATACTTGGCCAGATTTCCCCAGAAAATAGCAATAAATGAGTTGCAAGAATGCTTATCTTAAATTGGCAGTTTTCTAATGATAATTCAAATATAAAAATTCTGATTATTTTGAAGAGATTGGAGATAATTCCTTTCCACGTGGCAGATGCAAGTGAAAAAAGCTGGTTATAAACTAAATTGTTTTGCAGTCATAGTCTCTGAAAGAATAGTGAAATAATGGCAATATTATCTCTTCAATCTGAGGAAATTGGATTGACCTTTCTAAACAGTCACTTACCATATGTACACTTCCTTCTGAATATTAGAAAATGCCGAATGAGAACAGGCAAATGGACTATGACTCAGTCACTGACAAATACAAGAATCTGCATCTGCATTTATATCCATACGTGAGATTGTCACTCCATCATAGTCTGCGAATCAAGTCTGTTATTGGATGATGTCATTTCATTAAAAAAAAGGTTGTCATAATGGAATAGTAGAAGCTTGGTTCCACAATTTTCTTTCTACACAGTGATTCAGCAGTCATTTTGAGGTATGAAAATAGAATAAGTTTATTTTTTTATTATTAACTATTATAACAGTTTAAACCACTTAGCATGGAGTAAGTATAGTTTCTTGAACCAAAATACTGCAGGAATGCACTTCATTCAAAGGTTTTGTGCTATATGAAATGGGGGTAGATCTGAATACTAGAGCATTTCTGATTAGATGTGTTTTGCCTGGTAAATATCTCTACCCTTCTAATTTCATTATCAATGGAAATCAGGCAACTAATGCCGAAATTGTGACTCCTACCAGCTCTGACATTAGCAGATGTATAGATTTTGACACCATGGTTTTCCTTTCCTTTTTAGGACCATCAATACAACAATTAATTTGACCAAGTTTATGGTCACTCCTTATGACATTTAAAAAAATTCTAGAGAAGAAGCAGGGGTCTAAGTGGGCAGCACATTCATAGGGATGGCTTAGCCACAAAGAGCTAAATTGTCAATATCTGTGCTTGTGTAATTCTCCGAGATCATGCCTCTGTGAAAGAGTTGAGATATTTATCCAGGTCAAAGAGTATGTCATTTAAACCATTGTTGTAAACAGTACAGGTCCACTCCAGTTTACGAATGCCCAAGTTATGTGTAGCCCGTGCATACAAGTGAGCATTTGGGAGACCACGGGGATGGATTTGTTGACTGCTGCAGGGCTGCAGGCATCTTCTGCCATGTGGGAAGTTGGTTCACGGCTGCATTTCTGACTTGCGAACTGTTCGGGTTACGAACACTTCACAGGAATGGAACCATGTTCATAACCTGGGGACCTACAAACAGACAAACTTCTACAGATATGATGTTGAGAGTATCCTGACTGGTTGCATCACAGTCTGGTATGGCAATTCAAATGTGCAGGAATCTAAGAAGCTGCAGAATGTAATGGACTCAGCCCAGTACCTTACAGGCACATTGACATCTCCTTGCAGCTACCATTGGGCAGGAGAAGCCTGAAGTCCCACACCAACAGGTTCAAGAACAGCTACTTCCCTTCAACCATTTGATCCTTGAACCAAACAGCGCAACCCTAATCACTTCCTCAGTCGAACAACACGATGACCATGTTGACCATTTTGCACTACCATGAACTTTGTTTTGTTTTGGTTTTAATTGTGTTCTTTCTTGGACAAGATTGTGTATAATTTATGTTTAATTTATGTTTTTCTTGTGAATACTGCTTACCTGATGCTATGTGCCTGTGATGCTGCTGCAAGTAAGGTTTTCATTGCACCTATGTACTTGTGCATATGGCAATAAACTCTTGACTTTGGCCTGTACTGCAAACTTAATTGCAGGAAACTGAAGGCCAATTACAGCTGGTTTAAATAACAAAGGAGAATTAGGACTCATTTGTGCTAAGTAGGTGAATAGAATAGGATTAGCGAGAGTGACAAGCGCAGATATGAGGAGAAGACCAGTGTAGAATTTTACTACCATATTACCAGTGCAAATGAGTAGATTAATGTGATTGTCCTGCTGTCCACTTCCAATCCACTCCTCAGTACACCTTGCTGCTGTTGTGCACCCTGCTCCCCCTTTTTATCAATCCAGAACATTGCAGCTTTGCAAAACCCCATAATAAGCCTCACCCTTGCCAACCCTAGGGCCTCAAAACCATTGCCTGAAGTCAAGTAGTTAAATTAAACTGTAGCTAGAATAAACTGAGAAAACACCTGTTACTGAAGAAACATATATATTAGTTGAAGATTCAAAGAAATACCCTTCAATACCACCTCATTTTCCCTGGTTCACAAGAGGAAACGTTGCACAAGTCTTTAAGATCAATTAGGGATTTTTATTGCATTATAGAACTCTTATTAAAATAGATTTTATCACTTTCTTATCTCTCCACAGCAGAAGAACTCTCTGGAAGGTTTCATTAGTCAGGTTGGGAGCAGGTTGAGCAACTCTTACATTTTAACTATCCATCTGAATATCTGCCAGCCTATACTATGAGGGTGTGGGGGGAGGTCAATGAATCAGGCAGGGCCAAGTGTAGCTTATGCCCCCACTGGAAGAAAGGCCCCCAATATTTGCAATTTTTGCCATATTTTGCTTTAATTTTGGATAAATTAATAAAAGGGTGGAGGGCTGTCAAAGCTTACAGAGGGATATTGATAGGATGCAGAGCTGGGCTGACAAGTGGCAGATGGAGTTCAATCCGGAGAAGTGTGAGGTAGTACACTTTAGAAGGACAAACTCCAAGACGGAGTACAAAGTAAATGGCAGGATTCTGGGCAGTGTAGAGGAGCAGAGGGATCTGGGGGTTCATATCCACAGATCACTGAAAGTTGCCTCACAGGTAGATAGGGTAGTTAAGAAAGTTTATGGGATGTTAGCTTTCATAAGTCATGGGATCGAGTTTAAGAGCCGCGAAGTAATGATGCAGCTTTACAAAACTCTGGTTAGACCACACTTAGAGTACTGTGTCCAGTTCTGGTTGCCTCATTATAGGAAGGATGTGGAGGTGTTGGAAAGGGTGCAGAGGAGATTTACCAGGATGCTGCTTGGATTAGAGAGTATGGATTATGAGGAGAGACTAAAGGAGCTAGGGCTGTTCTCATTGGAGAGAAGGAGGATGAGGGGAGACATAATAGAGGTATACAAGATATTAAGAGGAATAGATAGAGTGGACAGCCAGTGCCTCTTTCCCAGGGAGCCAATGCTCAAAACAAGAGGACACGGCTTTAAAGTAATGGGTGGGAAGTTCAAGGGAGATGTCAGAGGGAGGTTTTTCACCCAGAGAGTGTTTGGTGCATGGAATGCGCTGCCTGGGGTGGTGGTGGAAGCTGATACGTTGGTCAAGTTCAAGAGATTGTTAGATAAGCATATGGATAAATTTAAGATAGAGGGATATGTGGGAGGAAGGGGTTAGATAGTCTTAGGTGTGGTTTGAAGGTCGGCACAACATGGTGGGCCAAAGGGCCTGTATCGTGCTTTATTGTTCTATGGTTCTATGGTTAAATGTCAAGCTTATTTTGTAAATAAATTTCTCCTATCAAATCCATGATATTAAGGACCTATATTCACCTTTATGTTTTGCCTTCATTCCATTGTGAATTGGCATCCCAAATTGAGGCAAAATACAGATCCCACCACTTTTTATTGCAGCTGTCTTTATCAAGCAAATCATGCTCGCTCTTTTCATTCCAATCGCCATTAATAACAAAGATATTATTTAATAATGGCATAATAAGTAGGTAGCTATTTTGGAATATTCTTCAAATCTCAATGCAATACCTACCATTATATAATGTTCAATTTTATTCCTCGATGAGAAATGCTGGAAATCTTAGAGCTGCAACATATCTCCTTCATGGCCTTCTCTTTACTAGCAGACCCGCATTCTCTATTGGCACTTTTCTGGCTCTGTACAAAGGCAACCTTCATTTATATAGCACCTCCAGTGTGGTAAAACATTACAGGCTAACATTAACAGACAAAAGTTGACACTGAGCTAATTAAAGAGATATTAGAGACATGAAAGTTTCAATATCCTGTTCCATTTGATGCTGCTAATTGATAATAACTTAGGGATTCTAAATCCTTATGAAAGGTTTAATTATTTTAAAATTTGATACCTCTATAAATCTCCAAGAGTGGATGTAATTTCCCACAATTTTACTTGATTGAGAATAAATTGATTTGCAGATGTAATTTTTTTTAACCCATAAATCACACCTCTGCCAGCATTGATAAAAAGCAGGAAATTTGGTATTGATAATGGAAGCGTAACAAATGACTCCTCATTGTTTCAGCAATGGCAGTGATGAGTTTCACAGAAGCCTCAAGAAGGTATTGCTCAGAGTTGAAACACAGAAAATATGTATAGGAGTGGGCCATTCTGCCCTTCAGACCTGTTCTACCATTCAACATGATGATGACTGATCATCTACTTCAGGACCCTATTCCTGCCTTCTTCCCATATCTCTTGATGGCTGTAGCAATAAGGAATATATCTAACTCCTTCTTGAATACGTTTAATGACTGTCTTCTGTGGTAGAGAATTCCACAGCTTCACCACTCTCTGGGTGAAGAAATTTCCTCGTTTTCATCTGCTATGTGTAAATTAACTGTGGTCCATATCTTTAAAAATAAAACACTCAATGTTCCCAAAGAAATTAATCCCCCTTCCTGATCTTGTTTCTAAAGTTGTACAAGAATTGGGATGTCATCTTAGAGATGTATGAAACATTGGTTAGGCTACAATTTGAGTATCGTGTGCAGCTCTGGTCACTGTGCTACTAGAAGGATGGGATTAAGCTAGAGAGGGTGCAGAAAAAATTCACAGGAATGTTGCCTGCACTGGAGGACTTGAGTTATAAGGAGAAATTGGACAGGCTGGGACTGTTTCCCTGGAGTAAAGGATGCCGAGGGGTGACCTTACAGAGGTTTACAAAATCATGAGGGGCATGGATAGGTTAGATAGTCACAGACATTATCCTAGGGCAGATGAACCTAAAACTAGAGGGCATAGGTTTGAGGTGAGAGGGGAAAGATTTAAAAGGAATCTGAGGGACAACTTCTTCACAGAGAGGGTGATGCGTATATGGAATAAGCTGCCAGAGGAAGTGGTAGAGACAAATACAATTACATTTAAAAGACATTTGGACAGGTACATGGATAGAAAAGGTTTAGATATGGGGCAAATGCAGGCAAATGGGATTGGCCCATATAAGTATTTTGGTTGGCATGGATAAGTTGGGTTGAAGGGCTTGTTTCTGTGCTGTGTAACTCTATGATTCTAAATGTTACGTATATATCCCATATCAAGAGGCTGTGATCCCTGGTTCTGGAGTCTCCAGTGATTGAGAACATCATCCCTGCATAGTCCTATTAGAATTTTATACAGTTCTATGGGATACCCTCTCATTCTTCTAAACTTCTATGAATATATGCCTTATTGACCCAATCTCTCCACGTATGTCAGTCCTGCCATCACAGCAATCAGTATGGTAAATCTTTATTGCAATCTCTCCATGGCAAGAACATACTTCCTAAGCTTAAAAGACAAAAACCTCACTCAGAACACCAGTTGAGGTTTCACCAAGGCCCTACAGCAAGACATCCTTGCTCCTGTACTCATGATGTACCAAGGTGTTCCTTTAAAATACTTTGGGAGATATTACTGTCAAAGCATTTGTATTATTTGTATTGATGGTATAAAATAAATCCCGCAAAATAATTTATTACAACACAGAATACCAGGAAATTTCCACTTCTTTGAGTGACAGGTCTGGAGAAGTGTGGGGCAGGGGACCGACATACATAACTTTCTGACTTGATTTTTGCTGATCGCTGATATAAGCTGTTTTGATTTTAGGCTATCGTATTGTCAAAAAGATTGAAGAAACTAGAGATTATTAGTGATTGTAAGCAGCAGAGACATCTTGCTCCAAATATATGAGGCCCTGGTGGGATTACATCCAATACATCATGTCTGGTTTCCCTACTAAAGGAAGGAGAAACTTGCATTGAAGGGGGTGCAGAGAAGATACACCAGATTGGTATTGGTATTAGTTATGAGTAGATCTGCAGAAAGCAGCTTGCAATGAGTTGCCACGCTCCGACGCCATCTTGCAATTGAGCCCTGGAATGGCAGGTCTATCATATGAATAGAAATTATGTAGACATGGACTGCACCCTTTAGGTTTAGGAGAATGAGAAGTGATCTCAATGAAGTCAAGATTCTCACCATGTTCTTCTAGGGTTATCAAGATTCTCAAGATTCTTCCAGGATTTAAAAGGGTCAATGCAGGGATGTTTCCTCTGGCTGGGGTGAGTGGAACTAGCAACCACAATCTCAAAATAATGATCAATGATTCAGGAAAGAGAGAAGAAATTTCTTCATTCATAATCTTTGGAATTCCCTTCATAAGACGGCCGAGGAGTCAGTCTATAAGTTTATTCAAGGCAGAGGTCAACTGATTCATAACTTTTAAGGAAAGCGAGGGATAGGGGGTTAATGCAGGAAAATGGCACTGAGATAAAATACCTACCATGACCTTATTGAAAGATGGAGCAGATGCGAGGAGCTAAATGGCCTACACTTGATTCCGTTTCTTATAATGTACTCTTTCAATGCTATGCATAAACCAAATGTGGTTCACATTTTTAAAAATAAAACTCTCAATGACACAGCCTTACTGCCAAAGAAATTAGTCCTCTTCCTGGTTTTCTTCATTTTCATTGCTGTTCACATGATTTGTATCCCTGGCCAATAGTTTTAACAATGCAAATTACATCAACAAATGAAAAAAGAAAGTGATACAAATTAAACAACAGCAATTCTACTTTACTGAGGCACAAGAGATTCTGCAGATGCTGGAATCTGGAGCAACACACAAACAAAATGCTGGAGGAACTCAGCAGGTCAGGCAGCATCTATGGAGAGAAATAAACAGTCAATGTTTCAGGTCGAGACCCTTCATTCTCAACCTGAAACGTCGACTATTTATTTCTCTCCATAGATGCTGCCTGACCTGCTGAGTTCCTCCAGCATTTTGTGTGTTTTGCTGCAATTCTACTTTAGGATTCCAGATAGTTCTGAATTTGTAAACCCTTTCATATTATGAATAAAAATGTCTCCAATAATGTTGATGTACATTATAGAATTAAAAGTAAAATACAGAAGATTCTGAAGGCTAAGAATAATTTAGATGCACTCCTCCCCTTAGATATACAGGCAATAGTCAGGTCAGCTTTCAGTTGTATTCCTTGTGACACAATAATCAATTGTATAAAGGACAATTTTCAAAAAAAATCACTAAAGAAGGTATTTCAATAAATGTGCGTCAGAAGTGGCATTAACATCAAAGTCTCGTTTTTGGACCACAACATCATATAATAAAGTTATTGATAGCAGTTATTATGATTGATGGCATTAGTATTCTTCATTAACCTTGAACACATACCACTCCTATCCACCCAACCTCTCATCTCCAGTATTTTTAAACTGAACTCAATGCAATATTGCTGGTGTTTATTGAAAAATATATTGGCCTGAATTTGGCTATCAGCAGGGAGAGGGCTGAGCTCAACACTGACCTGGAAGGAAGCTTCCCAGAAAGGTTTAGTGGGCTCTGTGGGTATCAATTTTACCCCTTAGCATGTGGTCTGTGCGAATTCTTCAGTCTGATTGGCTGCTCAACCTGTTTGATTACTTCATTCCTTATGGATCCCAAAGATCTGGTGTAGACTGTATCAGATGGAATGCTACAGGCTTTCTATCTGATACAGTCTAGACAAGACCTGTGGCATCCATAAAGAATGAAGTCATCAAGCAGGTTGAGCAGCCAATCAGATTGAAGAATTCTTTGAAGAATTCTCACAATCGCATGCTAAGGTGTAAAGGATTAGAAATAATAGTGACGTCATTTATGAAAAGCAGAATAAAGTTTCAAGTATCCATGTGCAATTAAGTTAGAAGCTGAAACATCAAAAGCAATCTTAAAAATATTAAATATATCTTTTATTTTAAAAGTCATGACATGGAGGCAATGGTATTTCACACTTCTAAAGTTAGTTTTGCAGACTTAGCTAGCCAGCTAGGGCAATTTTCAGCAGGGCTTGATTTTTAAAGGTTACATTCCCACTTCCAGGCACCCCAGCACAGTGATCCCATTTCATGGGGGTTTTGCATTATTCATTGAACAAAATGATGACAATCATTAAACTCTGGAGAATTATGACAGGTACACATCCAGACTCATTTGCAGTCCCAGTATAATTCTGAATTTGTTAATATTAATTTATCTTTCTGTTTTTGCCAACCTATTACTATTGTCCATTTTGCAGGTATATTCACAAGCCAAAAAAACAGCTTATTATTGTCTATAAGGTAAACTCTGAGCTAACTGATGTTCAGAAATATGAAGACTGAGTTAGTTACTTCAAAGATGTCAGCAAGTTAATCACTGAAGAAATTTGTCATTGTCAAAAAAGGTGCGCCTCTTATGGTTAACTTAACCTTTTCACTACCAGTGGCATTATCATGTCTGGACAATATAATTGGTCGTGGTTCACAGTTTCGTCAGCTGTCTGCATTATTTAACAAAAGCTATATACACTTCAATGATTTACAGCCTAATATTCTTCACTACAACAAGAGAGTCAAGATTCAAGTCTGCTTCAGAGCTCTTTCTATGGCTTCATGGAGAACTCTTACATTAGTGAGTGATTATATGACGCAGAAATTAGTTGATGTTGTATGACTACATGCTGCACAATGGCATTCTATTTTTATTTCAACAGCACCGCCACTTCTAGCACTGAGAAATAGAACAGCAACAGCGTAATGAAAAAAAAATCACTCCAAATACCTCGATAAGTCACACATCATCCTGACTTGGACATATGTCGCTATTCTACATGCATGCTAAACAGCGGAAGCAGGATGTTATTGTTGGATGATAACCAACAATTGGATCAAAACACTGCAGTCCTGCCATGACTAATTGGGAATGATGGTGAACAATTAAACAGCTAATGGGAGGAGGACACTCCATGAACATCTCCATCCACAATATGACTGACCCCAGCATGTGAGTACCAATGATAAAGCTAAAGCATTTGTAACTGTATTCAGCCAGAAGTGTTCCTTTCAAATCCATTCTGAGGTCCAACCATCACAGAATCCTATTTTCAACTAATTTAATACACACCATGTAACAGCTGGGTACACAAAGTGATGGATCCTAACAATATTCCAGTTTAGGGCTTGTTGTCCAAGAACACAAAAAAATAGGAACAGGAGTAGGCCACCTGGCTCCTCAAACCTGCCCCGCCATTCAATATGATCATGGCCAATCCACCTCAGGCCTTACCTTCTCCTCTGTGTCAGATCCCCACAGCTCTCAATTCTCCAATCTTTCAGAAATTCCATCTTAAGTACTTCTATTGAGCTAACCTCCACGTGTCTCTGAGGCAGAAAATTCCAGAGATTCACCACCTTCTGCTGGAAGAATTTTCTACACACCTTGGTTTTAAATGACGGGCTTGTCATCTTGAAATTATGACCTCTTGTCTGAGACTCTCCCACTGATGAAAACATCTCGATGTCTACCCTGCCATATCCCCTTTGCATCTTATATGTTTCAATAAGATCACCCCTCATTCTTCTAAACTCCAAAGAATACAGATACAAACTACTTAGTCTCTCTCAATGGCTCTAGCCAGGCTGTTCCTCTGATGCCTACAACTACCCAATAATGTGCAAAATTGCTTGGGAATGCCCTGGCCACAAAATAGAGGACAAATCCAATGCTAACCCAATTACTACCCCATTATTCTATTCTCAGTCATCAGCAGATGATGGAAGGTGTCTTGTTCAGTGTAACCATACAAGACTTAATATATACCTGCTCATTGATACCCAGCTTAGGTTTTGTAGGAGCACTTAGTTTGGTGACCTTGGTCCAAATGTAGGCAAAAGTACTGAATGCCAGGTTTGAAGTGAGGCTGACTGTCCTTCATGTCAAGACAGAATTTGACTATGTATGCCATCAAGGAGTCCCAGAGAATAAATGTCAATGAGTGTCAAGGTGAAGAACTGAAGAAAAATCGTTATAGATGTGAGAGGTTCATCAACAGGTACATTGAGAGTATTTAAAAAGCTTGTGGGTTTTGCGGGCTTTTCCTTTACAGAATTGGCCTGGGAGACGTTGGAGCAGCAGGTCCCTCACAGGTCCGGGCTAATTTAGAAGGGCCAATAAAAAGCAGGTCGTGTCAAGCGAAGAAGCCATTTTGGAGCGGCCATTGTCGGAGTGGACAGAGTCAGAGTGAATGGCTTTGGCACAATAGGCTTCACATTTGTCGAAGATTGCGAAGGACTTTGATAGGATGCAGAGCTGGGCTGAAAAGTGGCAGATGGAGTTCAATCCGGAGAAGTGTGAGGTGGTACACTTTGGAAGGACAAACTCCAAGGCGGAGTACAAAGTTAATGGCAGGATTCTGGGTAGTGTGGAGGAGCAGAGGGATCTGGGGATTCATATCCACAGATCCCTGAAAGTTGCCACACAGATGGATAGGGTAGTTGAGAAAGCTTTTGGGATGTTAGCTTTCATAAGTTGTGGGATCGAGTTTAAGAGCCGTGAGTTAATGATGCAGCTTTACAAAACTCTGGTTAGACCACACTTAGAGTACTGTGTCCAGTTCTGGTCGTCTCATTATAGGAAGGATGTGGAAGCGTTGGAAAGGGTGCAGAGGAGATTTACCAGGATACTGCCTGGTTTAGAGAATATGCATTATGAGGAGAGACTAAGGGAGCTAGGGCTTTACTCTTTAGAGAGAAAGAGGATGAGAGGAGACATGATAGAGGTGTACAAAATATTAAGAGGAATAGATAGAGTAGACAGCCAGCGCCTCTTTCCCAGGGCACCAATGCTCAATACAAGAGGGCATGGCTTTAAAGTAACGGGTGGGAAGTTCAAGGGAGATATCAGAGGAAGGTCTTTTACCCAGAGAGTGGTTGGTGCATGAAATGCACTGCCTGGTGTGGTGGTGGAGGCAGGTGAATTTGGTCAAATTCAAGAGATTGTTAGATAAGCGTATGGAGGAATTTAAGATAGAGGGATATGTGGGAGGAAGGGGTTAGATGGTCTTAGGCGAGGTTTAAAGGTCAGCACAACATTGTGGGCCAAAGGGCCTGTATTGTGCTGTACTGTTCTATGATTCTATGATTTCAGCCCTAGGACATCACTGCAGAAATTTCAGTGTAGTTGGTTAAACCATCCTTGACTGTTTAATGAAATACTGTATCTCTATCATAAATTGTGAACTGGAGATCTTTGCCGGTGATTTCAAATTGTTTGCAACTTTAGCTAATGAAATAGTTCATCATGCACACGGCAAGAGCTGGATATTGTTCAGGCAAGACCTAATTAGCAGCAAGTATGATTTGTCCCATCAAGTCCCAGGAATGGACCACCTCCTTAAGACCAGCTACAATGTCAATGACTGGTGGAACAGACTCCGGGGGCTAAGTGTCTCTTCTTGTTTCTAATTTCTTATGACAATAAAGTATAGTTACTTACACTCCAATCCAAGTGGCAAAACTCTTTTTCTGTTCGTATCTTGCATGTTATTGATCGCTAATTTTATTAGTTTGCTCTATGCCATGAATTGATCCAAAAAAAATTTTTTCTCGTTCAAGAATTTTTCTTTTGCACTTAAAGAAGGCAAAGTATAAGAAAGAAGTATTTAAATTGGAAATGTTGTTTATTGCTTAAATAACTCATGAATAATATGTGACCATGTGCATGGTTTCATTGAGAAATAGATCTGTGACTCTGAAGTAAATACATCTGACAAGATGATTTGTCATATTTTGTGATAACCTTTCCTTTATGAGCTGTAATGTAAATGCCTTCAGTACTGATTTGAGGAACTGAACCTGATAAAACATTTTATGGATAACATTCTTAACCCTGTGGTTCTTAATGGAGACAGGGAAGAGAATTTGATGGATGAAATGTATAAAACACAACACAAAAAAATTGTGCCTTTTTTTCATCAAGACACTAAGCCAAATTATTGTTTTTTTAAAAGTCACTAATCTTCAAAAGGGCACAAATAACCAAGGTTGTCTCAATTTTGGGACGTTGCTGCCACCTAGTGTGAAAAATCACTACCAAAAATGCTTTATGAACATATGCGTATATTGCACTCGATGGATTCCTGGAGGAGAACTTTTACACAATATGTTTCCTGTTGAGGTACCTCTAATCAAAGACAGAGAAGCCATGAAGTGCAACTATGAAAGCATTTGCTAGCCAGTAAGTCACCCTCTTCAGGAATTACATTCACTGGCAATTCCATAGCAACCAGGTAAGAAAAAAATGCTTTTAAAATATTGAGTGGGCTCCTGTCCAACTTATTGTTCTTCACTGTCCAGAACTGATATATTTGTTACGAAGGGATAGACAAAAATTAATTATTAGATTCAAATCAAGTCTCTTCATCTGCAGTCTAATTTTTTTTTACTAATGGTTGTGATGTCATTCCCCATTCACTAATGTTAGCAAATATGATGCAAAAGTGAAGAATAAACTTCACTATCACGCACGCTATGGTTAGCAAACAGAAGACATAAATGCAAATGGCATTCGATTATTTTCCTCACTGGGAGCAAATAACCCCCCACATTCGGCACTCTGTATACCATACCCGAGTCCATTTGTTCAAATCTCTCTGTGGGTCAGTATGAGATTCCAAAATGCTGCCATTTAATGGCATATTGAAGATTAACTGGATAAATTATGAGGGATCAAGACTGAATAAATAGAAAGGATCTATTTCTCTTAGATCTAAGAGGTCAAAAAGCATTGATTTAAAGCAATTAGTAGAAGATTTAGAAAGGAAGAAAATAGTTATACCCGAGGGTGGCAAGGGTCTAGAACTCACTGCCTGAAAGGGTGGTAGAGACAGAAACCCTCATCACAGTTAAAAATTAGTAGGATGTGTAGTTGTTCTTAGCTTTTCTTATGATCTACACAAGTCAAATGTTCTATATCTCTGGATGATATAGTCTCAGAAAAGTTCACAGTAGGTTAGGCAAGTTATGCGTTATTTAAAACATCCTTCTTACCCAAATATATTTAACTGGATAGATCTATTTACTTTAGAAAATAGTATCCTCTGGGGTACCTGATTGGAAGTATTTTTGATAGTAATTGGACTGACCAGGCTGCTTTTATATTAATCAGTCAGTTGGATTAGGTAGGACCAGGTCCTAAACATTTAAATTGTACAAGGTTGGAAATGAGTTGTACGTTAGGAAATTCGTCTTTTCCTGTAAGATAACAGACCCATGCATGAATTGGCCAGCGTGTGCGGTGAGTACACATTTGTTCATAGCTGTTGTGAGGGCTGAGAAGAAGCCATATCATAAAAAGGGCAGGAGTATAAGTTACATGAATCGTAACCATTGCATTATCCTGGGTTAGTTTTGATTGCCTAAGGGACTTGAAGGGGAATTTATCAGATTAATTTACTCATGATTTTATTTTTTTATTTTATTCTGACCTTTTGCCTCTCTTAAGTGATCTCATGACCATGCTGCTTTTTTAAAATAAATTCTCAGCATATGGGTACCTATTTATTACCCATTGCAATTTCCAATATAAAGAGGTGAAGTCTCTAGAGTCAAGCACTAGAGTGAAAGGGATTGAGGATTGCTTTATTTAATTTGTTCATTGGATGTGGATGTTAACAGTAAACCCATATTTATTGCCCATTCCAAATTAACCCTTCCTGGGTCATTTCAGATATAGTTTGATGTCAATCACTTAACCAGGGCCAGAAATGTAAAGTGCCAGATTTCCTTCTCTGAAGGACATTAGTGAACCAGGTGGATTTTTATAACAATCCAGAATGATGAAGAAAGAACAGTAATACGTGCTCAGGTTAGTACAAATCATGTCTTAGAGGACAACTTGTAGTTAGTGGTGTTCACATGTTTCTTTGGCCCATGTCTCTTTACAGGGTGGAAGTTACTGGTTTGAGAAGTGTTGCTGGAGAAACTTTTAGCAGCTGCAGGAATACATCTTGTAGGTGGTAGAAGAGACACAGCAGTGTTCCAGTTATGGAGGGAGTTGGTATTTAAGAAGGTGGATACAGTGCTATTCAAACAAACTGCTTAAAACTGAATGGTATTAATAACTCTCTGGGGCCAGAGGCATCAGCAGAAGCAATACGGTGAAATGGGAGTGGCATTGTAGGGATATTGTGAAACTTCAGGACTTCTCTCTGGGTAAAAATCAGAAGATTATTTGTAATGGAGGATGAGTGGGAAACAAGAGAGCAAGAACCAAAAGGAAAAGGGAGAAGGAATTGACGGCTTTTGGAAGATGAGGGACTTCACCACCGGTAGCCATCTGAATACAGAGTAGAACATAATTTTAAAAGGAATAGAATTAATAGCCCAGGGACATCTCAAACATGAATAAAAGAAACTTTTCATTTTTGATGCATTACATTTTGTATCCTTAATATTGAAATAAGTAACAACATTTGTATGAAAATGACAACCAGCAGCAATACCACTAAATTCTCATTGATGTCAGTGTTGAGTTATTGGATGTTACTGCTCCCAGCATCTGTGCATTATTAATTGTCACTTACATAGCAAGCCATCAGTGGAACTTACATCAATTAAATATTGTATGTTATCCAAAGTAGGTTCAGTAATCTCACAATTGGCTGTGCTGTATTGATTTCTGGTGGATATATCAGGACTGGAAGCAGGTAGTGAGAGAACTAACATAAAGGAGTAACTTATTTTGAAGAGAATGGAATCAAGCTCTTAATCTACCTATGGCAAATGTTTCTATCTGCAGGAACAATGAGTGGTGTGATCACTGTACAGTCCTTTTGGGGTTAAGTCCTGTCTTCTCACAAAGGACGCAATGCATCTAACCATGACATACTACCACTGTTTAAGTGAGATAGAGAACAGATCCAGCAGCTCAAAACTGGGCATCCACACAGTAAGACATCAGCAACAACATAATTTATAAACTCATGGCCCTCATCCACCATGATCACTATGAAGGCCAACCATGGTTCAATGAGGAGTATGGGACAACACACCAGAAATAGCATCAGGGAAACGCGAAGATTTGGTGCTAATGTGGTTAGGACACAATAGAGAGCTGCATGCATGCTACACAGCTTAAGTCCCATGCTATAGATGGAGCTAAATGGTGCTACAACTAATGGGTCAGATCAAAGCTCCCCCAACCTGCCACATTCACTATTGGTGGGAAAATAACAAACTCACAGGAGTTGGAGAATCTATGAACATTCCTTTTCTTAATGATGACAGACAAAGAATCTGAGGCATTAGTCAGTAAATTTTGCATGCTTGGGAAGAAGATGACTTTGAACACGATTCCTGAAGTTCTCCGCTTTTGATGTTTTTTAGGTTTTTTATTGATTAGTTGATAGAAATTGATTAGTCAACAACTCTATTATCATTGAACCAGCTAACCACCAGGATGGTTGATGATGACATGCATGAACCACAGTCCATTTTCCAATCTTGCTATGAAAGCAGATCCCTCATCCTGACCATCATGGATGGGGCTATTGCTTCAACATGACACAAATAACAAACATTTGTATCTTTTGCATATCTCCCCTATTTAACTTTTTGGGAATAACTACTACAAGAATCAAACACAACTGAATAATATCCTTTTTTGTTTTATTCTTTCACTATTTAAAAAAAAACTTTTTCTTTCTATTTTCTCTCTCTCTTAACCTTTCTCCATTACTTTTCCTGCATTTAACTTGATGCTACTTCACCTGATGATTTTCCCTGTGATTTGTCCTGTTTTTTTCTCAAAGCAAGTCTTCCGTTAAACAAGGAGGTAGATCATTAAGCACAACGTTTAGGAGGTCCCAGGTGCGACACTAACAGTGCTTTGCTATTCTAGCAATATGCAGCAAAGTAAAATTCAATTAATGCTGATCACTGGATGCAACTTCGCAGCAATTCTGGCTCATCCAGACTCATAATAGGCTGAAAAAATGTGCTAAACTACAGCTATATAGAAAACATTTTCACATATTAAAGTCAACTTGTAAGCTTTGTACTAAGAGTCCTTTGCTTTTTTATTGGATACGTGACAAAAACATAACTTGTACACACCATGCAATACGCAACAATGGATCAAATGGTTATTGCAGATGGACTAATGTGAAAGCACAAATGAAATTTTCCCTTCCTCTCTTGATGTTGTTGTTTCCTGGCACTATGGTATCGCCTATCCATTAACATTTCAGATAAATGCCCATTCACATGGGTAAAACCTTTCCGGGATGTTTCGGATCGCGTCCAAGATATCCTGAAGGGGGAGGGAGATCAGCCAGAGGTCGTGGTACCAACGACATAGGTAGGGAAAGGAATGAGGTCCTGAAAAGAGACTATAGAGAATTAGGAAGGAAGTTGAGAAGCAGGACCTCAAAGGTAGTAATTTCCGGATTACTGCCTGTGCTAAGTGACAGTGGCTATAGGAACAGAATGAGGAGGAGGTTAAATGCGTGGTTGAGGGATTGAAGTAAGGAGCAGGGATTCAGTTTTCTGGATCATTGGGGCCTCTTTTGGGGCAGGTATGACTTGCACTTGAATCCCAGGGGGACCAACATACTGGCAGGGAGGTTTGCTAAGGCTACTGGGGAGAGTTAAAACTAGAATTGTTGGGGGGTGGGATCCGTACTGGAGAGACTGGGGAAGAGGTGTTTGGCTCTCAAATAGAGGAAGCGAGGAGTAAGTACCATAGGCAGGTGATAGAGAAGGGAAGTGTTCAGACAGGCTTGAGATGTGTCTATTTTAACGCAAGGAGTACTGTGAACAAGGCGGATGAGCTTAGAGCTTGGATCGATACATGGAGCCTTGATGTGGTGGCCATTATGGAGACTTGGATGGCTCCGGGGCTGGAAGGGTTGATTCAAGTGCCAGGTTTTAGATGTTTCAGGAACGATGGGGAGGGAGGCAAAAGAGGTGGGGGAGTGGCACTGTTGATCAGAGATAGTGTCACGGCTGCGGAAAAGGTAGACATTGTGGAGGGATTGTCTACGGAGTCTCTGTGGGTGGAGGTTAGGAACAGGAAGGGGTTGATACTTTACTGGGTGTTTTTTATAGGCTGCCCAATAGTGACAGGGTTATTGAGGAGCAGATAGGGAAGCAGATCCTAGAAAGGTGTGAGAATAACAGAGTTGTTGTGATGGGGGATTGGCATCTCCAGACAGTGAGGGGTTTAGATGGGGTGGAGTTTGTTAGGTGTGTTCAGGAAGGGTTCTTGACACAGTACGTAGATAGACCTACAAGAGGAGAGGCTGTGCTTGATTTGATATTGGGAGAAATGAACCTGGTCAGGTGTCAGATCTCTCAGTGGGTGAACATTTTGGTGATAGTGATCATAATTCTATCTCCTTTATGATAGCACTGGAGAGGGATAGGAACAGACAGACTAGAAAGGTGTTTACTTGGAGTAAAGGGAATTATGAGGCTCTCAGGCAGGAAATTGGAAGATTAAATTGGGAACAAATGTTCTCAGGGAAAAGTACGGAAGAAATTTGGCAAATATTCAGGGGATATTTGGGTGGAGTTCTGCATAGGCATGTTCCAATGAGACAGGGGAGTCACAAGAGGATACAGGAACCGTGGTGTACGAAGGCTATAATAAATCTGGTCAAAGGGAAAAGAAAAGCATACAAAAGGTACAGAGAGCTAGGTAATGTTAGAGATCTGGAAGAGTACAAGGCTAAAAAGAAGGAACTTAAGAAAGAGATTAGGAGAGCCAGAAGGGGACATGAGAAGGCCTTGGCGGGCAGGATTAAGGAAAACCCCAAGGCATTCTACAAGTATGTGAAGAGTAAGAAGATGAGATGCGAAAGGATAGGGCCTATCAAGTGCAGCAATGGGAAAGTGTGTATGGATCCAGAAGAAATAGCGGAGGTACTTAATGAATACTTTACGTCAGTATTCACTACGGAAAAGAATCTAGGGGATTGTAGTGGGGACATGCAGCGTCCTGAAAAGCTTGAGCATCTAGATATTAGAAAAGAGGTGGTGCTGAAACTTTTGGAAAGCATCAGGTTAGATAAGTCACCGGGACTGGATGGGATGTACCCCAGGTTGCTGTGGGAGGTGAGGGAAGAGATTGCAGACCCTCTGACGATGATCTTTGCATCATCAATGGAGACGGGAGGGGTTCCAGAACATTGGAGGGTTGGGGATGTTGTTCCCTTATTCAAGAAGGGGAGTAGGGATAGCCCAGGGAATTATAGACCAGTGAGTCTTACCTCAGTGGTTGGTAAGCTGATGGAGAAGATCCTGGGAGGCAGGATTTATGAACATTTGGAGAGGTATAATATGATTAGGAATAGTCAGCATGGCTTTGTCAAGGGCAGGTCCTGCCTTATGAGCCTGATTGAATTTTTTGAGGATATGACTAAACACATCAATGAAGGGAGAGCAGTAGATGTAGTGTATATGGATTTCAGCAAGGCGTTTGATAAGGTACCCCATGCAAGGCTTATAGAGAAGGTGAGGAGACATGGGATCCAAGGGGACATCGCAGTGTGGATCCAGAACTGGCTGGCCCACAGAAGGCAAAGAGTGGTCTTTGAAGGGTCGTATTCTGAGTGGAGGTCAGTGACCAGTGGTGTACCTCAGGGGTCTGTACTGGGACCCTTGCTCTTTGTGATTTTTATAAACGACCTGGATGAGGAAGTGGAGGGATGGGTTAGTAAGTTTGCGGATGACACGAAGGTTGGGGGTGTTGTGGATAGTTTGGAGAGCTGTCAGAGGCTACAGAGGGACATAGATAGGATGCAAAGTTGGGCTGAGAAATGGCAGATGCAGTTCAAGCCAGATAAGTGTGAAGTGGTTCATTTTGGTAGGACAAATATGTTAGCGGAGTATAGTATTAATGGTTGGACTCTTAGCAGTGTGGAGGATCAAAGGGATCTTGGGGTCCGAGTCCATAGGACGCTCAAAGCGGCTGTGCAGATTGACTCTGTGGTTAAGAAGTCATATGGTGTATTGTCCTTCATCAATCGGGGAATTGAATTTAGGAGCCATGAGGTATTGTTGCAGCTATATAGGTCCCTGGTCAGACCCCACTTGGAGTATTGTGCTCAGTTCTGGTTGCCTCACTACAGGAAAGGTGTGAAAGCCATAGAGAGGGTACAGAGGAGATTTACAAGGATGCTGCCTGGAATGCAGAGCATGCCTTATGAAAGCAGGCTGCGGGAATTCAGCCTTTCTCCTTGGAGAGATGGAGGATGAGGGTGGACCTGATAGAGTTGTATAAGATGATGAGAGGTATTGATCAGGTAGATAGTCAGAGGCTTTCCTCCAGGGCTGAAATGGTGGCCACAAGAGGACATAGGTTTAATGTGCTAGGGAGTAGATATAGAGGAGATGTCAGGGGTATGTTTTTCACTCAGAGAGTGGTGAGTGCGTGGAATGGGCTGCTGGAAACAGTGGTTGAGGCGGATACGATAGGGTCTTTCAAGAGACTGTTAGATAGGTACATGGAGCTGAATAAAATAGAGGGCTATGGGTAAGCCTAGTAATTTCTAGGATAGGGATATGTTCGGCACAGCTTTGTGGACTGAAGGGCCTGAATTGTGCTGTAGTTTTTCTATGTTTCTATGTGAGCATAAATATAGACTAACATTTCTGTGATTCTACCAGCAGCACTCTTCATAGTGCTGCTTGAAGAATCATAGAATTGTTAGAGCATATTTTAAGTTGGGCCGAAGGGCATTTTCAACAAAAGCCACATTGAATACATTGCAGCTCCTACTGGAGTAATCCTGTCAATTCTACTCTTTCACTCTTTCCCCATAATCCTGCAAATTATTCTCTTACTTGCACACACCCTTTCGCTGTGGGTCCCAATGACCATCTGCAACACGCCCTGGCTTCTTCACTCCCTTCACATTATAGGGACAACAAAACAAATGGAGCACCACCAGAAGTCAGCACTTTACCTTGACCAAGTAATGAGTGAAGAATCTTCACAGTTGGCATGGCTCACTATTACTTACCTGTAATAGGAGCTTACTTACCTGTCAATCCAGAAGGAAGAGCTCATTTCAGCATTTTTAATACACGACTCACTGTGTCATTTAAAGCTCAAACACAGAATATAGCTTCTACAAAGTAATGCAGCAAGTTTAATGTATAGTTTTATGAGCACATGAACAGTCAAATGTTGATGACTAAAGAGTTTAATGGTTCCATTTAGTCTCACCATGATTACGCTGCATCACACTAGATAAGGAAGCTTTTTTTATTTCTATCATTTAAAATATTTCTCAGCCAGTGTATCAACATAAAGGTTCCATATTCATTATATTGTTTATAAAATACTGTAATACAGAAAAAGTACACTCCACTGCGATTCTACAGCTTTAGCATGCATCTTCATATTCCAATCATGAAGTTCTCCATTATACAAACAATTTGTTTTTCTTGGGAGCAAAATGTGAGTTATAAATCGTCACCACACTCCTGATCAAGGTTCACTAGTTTTCAAAGACAATACCAGAAATACCAAATCGCAGTCTCAATTAAACTCCATTGTGTTTTCAACATTGCTTTATTGATAGATTCCAATCCTTGAACTTCTATCTCCTAAAACCATCAGTGAAGCTCAAGGTGGTACAGAGAAGTACTTGAAATCCTTGAGGTTCTAAAACAACAGGGAGAACCCAGAGAAAATGCAAAATGCAACTCCATGCACTACTTTAAGTAATGTCACAGTACCACAGCTGTGATCCAAGTGGAGAAGGCAGCCATTTTTGGATTACAAATAATATTAGATTATTTAGTCAACTTCAAGCCATCTGTTGAAATCTTATGTTAGTTTAAATCTTATGTATCTTATAAGATGGATGGAGAAATGTGAATCTTGGCAATTTTATTTTACTTATTTGGAGGATAAATAACCCTCAATATTGACTGTCGGAATGTCTTTGAATATTAACTGGAACATATAATAATAAAAAACCAAACTGCAAGAACCACTGCCAAAAGCCAAACCCAGTGCCTTAAGCATACAAATCATTCTTTATTGATATTGGTCACCAAGAAACTCATTAACTGGTATCAGTATGCAGCAACATTGTTTTAACGCCTCAATGATTTGCTCTAGTGCACTGTGTGTGGCAGAATGGCTCTTAATTCATGCACCCTGCTCATATGTGCATGGGTTATACATCAAAACAATCAGCCCAATTGTCACCTGCAGGCTCTCCATGGTGGAGCAAATGCAAAAGTCAAAGAATGATAGCATCATGACTGAAATCAGGACACAGTGACCTATATGATTCTTTGCCTAAGATCATACAGCAGCTGCACAGTGAGTGAATGGAATCCATCTCAGGTCCAATGTTAGGCAGGGTTGACATAGAGAGCTCATAAATCAACATCCATGTCTTCAATGATAAAACACATCATGGGGAAGCCTGCAACTCAAGCAAACTGATGCACTGTCTTTATCTATTGTTTTCTAGCAAGAGAGAGAGAGAGAAACATATAGACAATAAAGGTAGCACAGTGTCATTCTTTGTGATAGATGGCAAACTTGTGGAATATTGCAAAACCTTTCAGCTTTTGTTTGCAAACAAACTGACTTATAAAGGTTTATTGCCATGACTACTTTATTTGCCAGAGCCAATATCATTCTTGCCCTGCCAAAGGCCAAGGTAGTGGCTGCAGCCGATGCCAGATTTCAGTGACAACATGCATACTGGAGTGCAGATCAATCAGTTCCTCATTAAGGTTCTGGTTGAACTACTGCCACAGTTCTCCAATTGACAGAGAATATTTCTCCTTCTCCCTCACCCAATTCCAGCAGCTTGTTCAGTTCTTTATCCTCCCAATCATGCGTTCCAAGCTGAATGCCAATAAATGTATTCTTGTACAAAACCAAATAATTTGCACTAAAACTAAAGCCACAGAAAGCCATTTTGTGGAATGAATAGCAAAACTTCAATGAAATTGCAAAGACATTAATTCTTCCAGAGAGTATAATTGAAAAGCTGTGCAAGGGTCAAAAACACATGATAATTGTTATTGCATGATTGTCTATTATTGTAGTTTACAGGTCCTCCTCAGGTTATGACAGGGTTCTGTTCATAACCCTGAGAGTTCATGGTGAACTGTTCATAACCCACAAAGTTCACAAGTCAGAAATGCAGCTGCAAACCAAATTCCCAGGGGGCGGAAGATGCCTACAGCCCTGCAGCAGCTGGCAAATCCATCCCGCCGGTCTAGCAAATGCTCATCCGTATGTACATAAGTGTGGGTTGAAGGTTGGGAAGTGTGGTGTTCCGGCATACTGTCTTCCTACTTCACTGTTGATTTGAAATCCAGCCTGGGCAAGGCACCCTCTGCTGAGGCAGGGATAGTTATGTGAAACACAGTTGTACAGCTTTAAACCAGTTCCTTGGTGTTATTTTGCATTAATTGGTCACCAGAATAAATGATGTTGGAAATGGAAGTACAAGAATGAATCATTGCAAAATATTCTGTCAGAATTTTAAAGAATATCGCTTATCGCTGATATAAATTAAAGGAAACAGTTTTATGCTGTGTACTATACTTAACGTGTACTGAACTTAAATTTTGATGCAGTTGCCTGACTCAGTGGTCCATCCCACTTCAATCATTACAAACCGGTTGCACTATTTAAGTCAACCCTTTGTCTTTTAAAAGCTCTCCTCCATGATTCAAGCAACTTCAGATGCTTGGCATTCTTTGCAGCCAGTGTTAGTGGAGTGTGAGTGTTGGAAATTCCCATGACCTTTAGCATGTATGTACTCTACATCTTGTTCCTCCTAGAAGGGATCCAACCTTGGTCTCTTGTTAAATCTTCTGCAGCACATTCAGAAGAATTATTTGTGTGTTTACAATCAGTGAACTGCAGACAGTTAGAGAAATCAGACTGCAAATCATTGATATCATTCTCGACAGGGACATTAATTTCTCTTACTTGGCTACTGCAGCACTGACCCTCTCCTGTCATGTGTGTATACGTGGTGTATGTACAGCTATCGGAAATAGAGCAACCCATAGCACCCACCATGGCTGAATTTGGGTTGTAAACCCCGAGGTGAGAGTTATTTTGAAAACGTTGGTTGTGATGATGGTGGTAATGCTCAAATTCTGGACAACAAGCTAGGCTTCGGACTGGACTGTGAGAGGGGCTGTGGACTGGGCTGTGTGATGGGCTGTGAGGCATGGGACAGGTCATGAGGCAGCTATTCCTCCTGATGACACGGTGGATGTCCAGCTTCGCAATGAGTGGTTTGCCCACGTCCACCTCCTTGACTTCTTCCACAGGCTCATCAAGTCCATGGTACTGGTAGCGAAGGCAGACCGTGAACACCAGCCGCTCCTGCAACAGAAGAACTTTAAATGAAGTTTTCACTTTCTCCCTCATTTCACTTCAGAATATCTAAAACAACCTACAAACTGACAGCATTCAAAAATTAATAGCCTAAGAAAAAATATTTCTTGAAATCTAAAATAGAAAATCTGTACACTGGTTTTGACGTGGGTGTTCATTCTGAACACAGCATTTATAAGAGGGTACTCAGGCAACTGCTCGACAGAAACAGGGAAAACATGGATAGGGCAGCAGAAATAGGCAAAAGGCTCTAACTTTGCAAAAGGCTGGCTGAAATCTCATTTACCTCTGTTATGTAATCTACCAATGTAATATACAGGCCCCCTAAAAGGATCACTGTGTGAATAAGTGATTACACTATATTCCAAAATGGAAAATTGCTCAATTGCTCGTGATGAGTCACGTTTTTCAACTTGTTAAAGGTGACCCTGGGTTCTAGTTGTTACAGCTCAGTTGACGACATTGTGGACAGGAAAACAGATGTTTGAATTCAGATATAAAGAGTGACATTTGCACTCAAAAAGAATCATTTGACTGTGCCATTGTTGTAAATTAGATGTTTGGGAACTGGAAGCACATTTTACATGTCTCCTAATTTTTAGTTCCAATAACTTAAAAAAGGGTTAGAGAGAAAAAGAAACAGCTAGGAGATGCCTGAAATACAGTCACTTTAATATACACTGCATACTTCCCATGTCCTAGACCATAAGACATAGGAGCAGAATTAAGCCATTTGGCCCATTGAGTCTGCTCTGCCATTCAATCATGGCTGATTTATTTTTCCCTCTCAACCCCATTCTCCTGCCTGCTCCCCATAACCTTTGACACCCTTACTAATCAAGGGCCTATCATCCTCCGCTTTAAATATACCAAATGACTTGGCCTCCACAGCCGTCTATGGCAATGAATTCCACAGATTCACCACCCTCTAGCGAAGAAATTCCTCCTCATCTCTGTTCTAAAAGGGACATCCTTCTATTCTGAGGCTGTGCCCTCTGGTCCTAGACTTTTCCACTACTGGAAACATCCTCTCCACGTCCACTCTATCCAGCTCTTTCAATATTTGGTAAGTTTCAATGAGATTCCCCTCTCATCTTTCTAAACTCCAGTGAGTACAGGCCCAGAGCCATCAAATGCTCCTCATACGTTAACCCTTTCATTCTTGGGATCATTATTGTAACATCCTCTGGACCTTATCCAACGTCAGCACATCCTTCCTTAGATATGGGGCCAAAAACTGCTCATAATACTCCAGATGTGGTCTGACCAATGCCTTAAAGCCTCAGCATTACATCCTTGCTTTTATATTCTAGTCCACTCGAAATGAATGCTAACATTGCATTTGCCTTCCTTACCACCGACTCAACCTGCAAGTTAATCTTCAGGGAATCCTGCACGAGGGCTCCCAAGTCCCTTTGCACCTCCAATTTCTGAATTCTCTCCCCATTTAGAAAATAGTCTATGCCTTTATTCCTTTTACCAAAGTGCATGACCATATGCTTCCCTATACTGTATTCCATCTGCCACTTCTTTGCCCATTCTCCCAACCTGTCCAAGTCCTCCTGCAGACTCCCTGCTTCCTCAACACTACCTGCCCCTCCACCTACCTTTGTATCATCCACGAACTTGGCCACAAAGCCCTCAATTCTGTCATCCAGATCATTAATATATAACATGAACAGTAGCGGACCCAACACCAACCCCTGCGAAAACCACTAGTCATTGGCAGCCAACCAGAAAAGGCCCCCTTTAATCCCACTCTTTCCCTTCAGCCAGTCAGCCAATTTTCTGTCCATACTAGTACTTTTCCTGTAATACCATGGGTTCCTATCTTGTTTAGCAGCCTCATGTGCGGCACCTTGTCAAAGGCCTTCTGAAAATCCAAGTAAACAACATCCACTGACTCTCCTTTGTCTTTCCTGCCTGTTACTTCCTCAAAGAATTCCAACAGATTTGTAAGGCAAGATTTCCCCTTAAGGAGACCATGCTGACTTTGGCCTATTTTATCATGTGCTTCCAAGTATCCCGAAACCTCATCCTTAATAATGGATTCTAACATCTTACCAACCACTAAAGTCAGGCTAACTGGCTGATAATTTCCTGTCTTTTGCTTCCCTCCCTTCTTAAAGAGTGGAGTGGCATTTGCGATTTTCCAATCCTCTGGAATCATTCCTCACTCTAGTGATTCTTGAAGGATCACTACTAATGCCGCCACAATCTCTTCAGCACTTTCACAACCGTGGGATGTAATCCATCTGGTCCAGGTGACTCATCCACCTTCAGACCTTTCAGCTTCCCAAGCACCTTCTCCTTAGTAATAACGACTACACTCACTTCTGCCCCTGACTCTCTCGAATTTCTGGTATGTTGTCCTCCAGTGAACTTACCACCACCTCACAATCCTGGAATGCTCCTTTCATATGGGAGTAATCAATGTCTTTGCTCCCATTTGTGAGATTTCATACTATATTCTCTTCTAACATTGAAGGATGCCATTTGGCCCATCGACTCTACATCGATTCAAAGAGCAATCACATCGGTCCCATGCCCCCATTTATTTCTCTGAAGCTTATTCAGCCTCACACGCCATCAACTCCACCCTGATTCTCCTTCCACCCACCTACACTGGGGCAATTTACCTTGGCCAACGAACTGACCAACCTCCATGTCTTTGGTACATGAGAAGAAACTGGGGCACCCAGGGGAGACCATGCGGTCACAGAGAGAACATGCAAGCTCTACATAAATAGGACCGCAGATCATGATCGAACATGGGTTTCTAGAACTGTGAGGCAGCAGAGCTATCTGCTATGCCTCTGTGGTATCAATTCTGAGATATATACTAAGCCCTCCTTACTTAGGGGGATACAGGCACAGACTTCCCGCAGGTACAAGAACCATGGATAGCATCAAGACCAGTGGCATGACACTTAGAATGCAATGACATACCATGGTCAATTCCTCCATGAGTATAACAACCTCTATGCAAGTTTCAGTATGTATGTTTCAGCTTACCAAAAATAGCTGAAATGTACAAGGACTTACCTCAGCTCTGGCTGCGAACATACTCATAACCCTGACCCCGGCTCCAGTCACACACCTGGCTCACACTCCAGACCCCGGTTCTGACAGCAAACCTACCTCCCCTCCCACCCCTGGTGCACCCAATCCTGATCCAGGCTCCAGCTGCACATCAACTATTGCTACTTCACTACTTGCCATAAAATGCAATCCATCTCATGGCAAATAGGATTCACCGAACATCACCAGAGAGGGGTTTGGAGGCACACACTGTATTTACCACCATTCCCAATAATACACATCTGACCTCATGTGCATGTGGATCTACAGATAATGTCAGTGGATAGCAGGTTTTGGTGTAATATGCAAGATTGGCATATCCTTGATCGATAATAGACTGAAGTGCCCGCTGGTTTCAGACAGGCATTCAGCCCATAACAGGACAGCAAAGCAACAATAGGAAAGTAAGCGGAGTAGTTCATTCAGATTTTGTTCTCCCTATCAGATCAGTTCAGGCATTTCTGTATCTTAATTCTTTTGTCCCTCATCATCTTCATCTAAAGCAGATTATCTAATCATTGTCACATTGCTTTTGTGGGAGCTTGCTGCATGTAATTTAAAGAAAGCTGCAGCTACTAGAAATCTGAAATAAAGACATATCAAAAAAGTCTTCGACCTGATATGCTACTTTGTTTCTTTTTCCACAGATGCTGCTCGACCTGCAATTTCTAGCAGGTCGAGCAATTTTCTAGCAATTTCTCTTTTTATTTCTTGCTGTATCTAAGTTGGCCACGTTTCCTCTCTATAAAAATGTGACTACACTTTGAAAGGTACTTTATTGGCTCCAAGGAGTTTTGGGACATCCTGATATTCTGAAAAGTGCTCATATAAATGCAGTTTTTTTTTGTAGTGTGACAAATCCAGACAATTTTCCACATACAATTGGAGCAACAAGCATGAAGGGTGAATGTAACCTCTATGTCATAGTGGAAAGGTTAAAAATTTCTTAGATGTAACAGCACCTAGGAAAACACCAGTGAAAAAGTATTGGCAAAAGAGTGACATGCACAGCTACGTCCATTCCAATGGCATGAGATCTCTGAATCTATTAAAGGAAATGTCAGCTTGTCATTTTGTTTATGTTTGGTTAACGAAACATTTACAAGTACAGGACAATATTGTTAAGGAATGAGTGAAATATTGTTTCTGCAATATTTTAGTTTCAGATATCTATGACCCAGTTCAAAGCACACTTATTTTAAATGCAGCCAGTTGGAGTAAACCAGGTGACATAACTGCAGAAGGGGCATTAAGGCTAAAATGGTTGCATAGGAAGTACGCCTCTATTCCTGAATCTAAACTGAATTATAATGGTGGGTCAGGATGTGTTCCATTTTGTTTGAAATATAAAATACAACAGAAGTACCTTAGCAGCTTGAAAAATTCATTGGAAAAATCTAAAATTGAATCTCAGTCCTATTTTCTTTGTTGCACAAAGTTAATTCTCTAATAGACAGGTTATACACTCCACACAGCAGCCTTTAGCTATGGAAATATGGAACTTGTTCCCTAGAAGGGTGTGTATGTTGGGTCAATTGACATTTTCAACTCAGTGATCAACAGATGTGGAGCAAAGACCTGTCAGTGTTGATGAAGTATGGACTGCAAGTGTTCAGACTGAATGGTAAAATAGGCTAAAGCAACTACACTGCTGGATGACAGCAGAGCCCCCACCTGCCTGACATCCTGATACCAACTTACCTGAATTAACACCCCACCTGGCAATGCCTCATATTTAGAATATTCATTCTAATGTTACATACCTCAATGGCTTTTCTCCTTCCTTTGATATCTCATTCATCCCTGCAAACCTCTAACATTTCTGCATTCTTCAATTTCTGTGTGCAACCCTATTTCCATGATATCACCATCTTTGGTAATGCCTCAGATCCAAGCTCTGGAACTCACTCGGTAAACCTCACCATTATTCCTTTAAGAACATGCTTAAAACTTAACTCATTAACAGAATTAAGGTGGTTGGCAAAAGAATCAAAGGTGGCATGAGGGAAAACCACAGTGCGAGTGACTGGCTGGGTGTAGGACAGAGATTCAATCATGGTTTTTGAAAGGGATTTGGATCAGTACTTGAAAGAAAAACATACATGGGGATTGGGAAAGATCGAGGGATGAGACTAGCTGAATTTCTCTTACAGGGAGCCAGCACAAACCCCAAGGGCTAGTTGATGGTACAATCTATTGATAGGAATGTGGCAAGAATAAAATGGAATTGTGTAAGAATGGAGTAAATGGAGGCTTGATCATCAGGGCAGTCAGTTGTCCGAAGGGCCTACTTTGGTGCTGCATGAGTGTCCTTCTGTTCTGTTACCATTCTTTGATTTATAAAGTTTTTGTCACCTATCTCCTATCTCCTTTTGTGGCTTGATGTGAATTTTGCCTGAAAACACTCTGCAAAGCAACATAGAATGTTTTACTACTTTACTGATGTTCAATGAATACGAGTTGTCGTTAAGTTTCTGCTTCTTTTAAACTCTTCTGAAAGGGAAGTTCCACTGGGAAGTCACAATGAGAATGATGGTGCTGAGGGGAAAGAGAATTACAACAGTTGGCACACAAACCTGTGGGTCAGAAAGATAATGCAAAAGTAAATTTGGGAGTGGCACAGTGGTGCGGTGAGTAGAATTACTGTCTCAAAGCTCCAGTGACGCAGGTTCAATGCTGACCCCTAGTGCTGACTCAGCGAAGTTTGCACGTTCTCTCTGTAACCATGTGCGTTTCCTCTGAGTGCTCTGGTTTCCTCCTACATGCTGAAAACATGTTGGTTGGCAGGTTAGTTGACCCCTGTAAATCGCTCTTAGTGTGGCAGGTGAGTGGAAGGATCTTGGGTGGTGGGGTTTGATGAGAATATGGGGAGAATGACATGGAGTAGGATTAGTGGATGAGATTAGTGTAAAAACAGGTACTTGATGGTTAGCATGGACTTGGTGGCTGAAGAGGCCTCTTTCCATGCTGTACCTCTCTGTGACTCTATAAACAAAACAGCCTGAACTATCACTTGTCCAAGTACTCATGCAGCTGATTTCTGACCAACACAGATCCCCCACAGGCAATGCTTAGAAATAATTAACTGCACATCGTAGCATCAGAAGAGAGCAGGACAGAGGAATGAGGAAATGAGGTAGTGCTTCCTATTTCAATGGTTCCAACTCCTAGTGATCTACCATCTCGACCTAAATTGAGAGTTTTGTTCTGAATGGAATCAGCATTTGGAATCTTTACCTTTAATTTCTGCAGGGCACTCAGTCTAGTGTATAGACACTGCTCTGGTAAATCCTTAGAGAGTAGATAGCTGCCTGTTTCTTCTGGTGTTCCTTTGTTCGTCTTTTTCGGATCTATGTCCAGGTCCTGTTCACAACAACAAAAAAATTGTATATTGACAAAGTTATGGTTTCTTGGCTCGGCATGAAGAAATGTAACATCAGTTACCATTTACATTTTTTCCCTTCATTAGTTTCATGTTCAGTTTTAATTACAAAGATAAACAGAGAAGTTTATTAAACTATTATTACTTTATCTGCCTGAAGTTTGATTATCGCCTGTCTGCGATAAGAAATAAAGAATAAGATTACATCCCCTGGAGTGTTGTGGGATTACAAACAAATATTGAAAGCAGAAAGTGGGTTAAGATCTTTTTGAGAGGGAAACTTGAGAACAGTGAATTAAATTTTCTTTTAGGTGAAAGGCAAAATTCTATGGTTCTGAAATACAAACAAAAAATGCTAAAAACAGTAAGTCAAGCGACATGTGCAAAGGCAAGAACAAAGTTAGCATTTAAAGTTGATGACCTTTTATCAGAACTAAGAATAGTCAGATACAGGTATTAAGATTCAGAGAAAGAGGGCTAGGGGAAGCTGGAATATAAGGCTAGGGTGGAAGGCAGGAAAGATCAAATGACAAGAAGGTTGATACTGTAAGGTAACAAGAGCCTAGAGGAGAAGACAATGCAATTGATCAAAAGCAATTTTCAAGTACTGCTGAGATTGTGAATAGAATTGTCAAAAATGCTTATTATTGTGTTTGAAAGGTGATGTGTTGTTTGTGGAGATTACATTGAACTTTGTAAAAGGCCAAGGACAGTGAGAGCATGATGGAAAATTAAAGTGAGAATCAATGGAATCTCAGGGTCACACCTTCTTTCTTATACATATAACAAGACAGGTTGACATTCAGTCTATCAGGCCCAAGCCAGCTCCCAGGAGAACAATCTCATTGGTCCAATAACACCCCCCCCCCCCCCCCCCGATATTTCTGCGTGGGTTTCCTCCGGGTGCTCTGGTTTCCTCCCACATTCCAAAAATGTATGAGTTAGGAAGTTGTGGGCATGATATATTGGCGCCAGAAGCGTGACGACACTTGCAGGCTGCCCCAGAATATTCCACGCAAAAAGATTATTTCACTGTGTGTTTCGATGTACATGTGACTACTAAAGATATCATCTTATTCTCTGTCACACATGCCCATCAATTCCCCTTTGATTCTTTTTGGAATGAACCTACAATAAAGGGTAAATTATCATAGCCAATTAACCTATCAGTGCAACTTTGGGATGTGGGAGGAAAGTGGAGCATCTGGAGAAAAGCCATGTGGTCATGCAGAGAACATACACAGACAGTGCCCAAACTCAGATCCCTGGAGCTGTAAGGTGGCAGCAGTAACCTTGACAGCAGCAGCACACTTATACATTGAATGGAGGTATTCTACCATGTGGCAACTCAATCTGCATTTGGTCTCCCCAGTGTACAGGAGACTATATCATTAGCAAACAACACCATATTCTTAGTTAAAGGAAGTGCAAACAAATCACTGATTCAAATGAAATCAATTGTTGGGGACTTTGGCAGTGGGAAGTGAAGAGATATAAGGGCAGGTATTGCATCTCTTTTCATTTCAACTTTATATTTTACGTATTTTGCTTCTCCTCCAACCTCTCCACTCTATATTGGTTCAATAAATGGGTGGGGGGGCAGATGAATACATCTAGATAGTGTGGAAAATCTGAACTGAAGTGGCTTGTTGCCAAATCCTGCTGGTGAGGCATGCCTTTACTGCACAGCATTTAGCTCAAGCATCCAGCTGATACGGCCAGCTTAACATATGGAGGGACTTGAAAGGTAAACATGACCCAAGATTTGACTTACTATGGATTTAAAAACCACATCTGCTATTTTAAGATATTTAAGATACAAATGCAGCTGTGAATTATTACATTTATAAGATATGGTCATGTTAAAATTCTCTGCTGTCATGCTGTGATGTTGGTCCTGAAAAATGACTTAGCCCTAGACTTCGTAATGAGTACCATGTATGCCCACATTCAAATGCTTTATCCCAGATATTAAACATGGTGATCTTTGGTATTAAGTTAAGCACTACCAAGGTATATGTTAGATTGGTGTGTTAACAAATAATCTCACAAATACAACACAGAACATTAAAAGAAGCAAATTTCTCAATCCAGGTTATCAGCAGGAGTGCTTGAACCCCAGTCATGCATACTGGAAATCACAGAACAGCCCACAATTTTCCTGCTCTGATTTATCAGACAAAAATTCTTGCCAATCTCCACTTGATTTTCTGAAATGCACATAAGGAAACTCAACAAAGTTCCTCTAACTTTTGAATTTCAAGGCTCTTGAAAGTTATTAAGAGTTATTCGCCCTCTTGATTAATTATTCTATCTGTCCAAGTGATGTGCATACATGGGCACCCAAAGCTTTTGCTCTTACACAACAAAAAGTTTCTTGCCATTGAGAAAATAATCCAAGTTACCTCTCATAGATCCAAAGTGGGTGAAGTGTCTCTTCTCACTCCACCAGTTTTAACCATGTTATTATCGTACTTGACTTTGGGGTAATTTGCTTTTCAACCGCATGGTATATAAAATAAAACAGCATTACACTATTGAATTTCTTGGCATCTGAGATTCTTAAACTATGTTGGTGAATTTCAGCAATCACTTTAGGAGAAAGGAAGGAAGTTTTACCGGTGGAAAATCCGTGACGTAAGCTTCACACATCATAATTTCCTTCGGTTTCTTCACAATCCGCGTGTAAATTATCATGACATTTGAGAACTCAGCAGCAAAACCAAGTTGAATTTGGACACCACATTCAAATTCAAGCCACATACTTTCAGGTAGTTCTGAAAATACATAAATATGAGATGGCTCTGAGACAGTGCACCTGCTTTTTGATTACACCAAATGTAATGCCACCCTAACTCTTAAGAAAACAGACAAAATTCCAAGGCACTGTCAAAGTCTACTATTCTTATCTCAACCTCAGCAAACTCATTGCATGTGTTTCGTGCCTCCTTTTAAAAAAGTTCTAGCAAATCCTTACCCATTGCAGATTTTGGCAATTTGTTTCAAGAAGTGGTGACTTCTACAAAACTAAAATATGTCTAAATTAATCTAAACTAATTCCTTCCCTGATTTTAAATGCCTCGAGTTTAGAAGAATGAGAGGTGATGGCAGTGCAACAGCAAAAACAAGAGTGTAATGAAACATCCCAAAGTGTTTCACAGGAGATCCATGAAGATATTAGGACAGGTGACCAAAAGATCAGTAAAAGAGATGGGTTTTAATTAGAGCCTTAAAAGAGGAGGGAGAGAGGAAGAGGAGTGCAGAGTTTTAGTGAGGGAATTGGAGTCATAGAATTGTATAACATAGGGACAGACCCTTTGACTCTTTGTGTCTCTGTGTCGACCATCATGTCTATCTATACTTAACCCACTCACCTGCATTAATTCCATATCCCTCTGTGCCATTCTTGAGTTGAGAGATGAGGCAAGGCAAAACCACCAATGTGGAGAGATTAAAAAATAATCAAGGCACACAAGAACATAAGAAACAGAAGCAAGAATAGGCCATTGAGTCCCTCATCACTTCTCTGAAATTCAATACAATTATATCTGATCGTTTACCTCATTGCCTGCACTAACCACATATCTCTTGATTCTCTTAAAATACAAAAATCTATCAGTCTCTGTTTGGATTTTACTTGGTAACTGAACCTCCACTGTCATCCTGGGGAGAGAATTTCAAAGATTCACTACCCTCTGGGTGTAGAAATTTCTTAATATTTCAGCGTTGAAAGGCCTTTTTTTATTTTGAGTCTGCAACCCCTGGCCCTAAGCAGACTGACCAAAAGCATCATTCCTGCATCTAACCTTTCAAGCCCTGTGACAATTTCATATGTTTCACTGTGATTACCACTCACTCTTCTAAACTCAAGAGAGTACAGGCCCTGTCAGCTTAATGTCTCCACAAAAGACAATCACCCAATCCAGGAAACAATCAAGTGAAACTTTGTTGCACTTGCTCCATTGTAAGTATATCCTTTCTCAGGCAGGGGTCAAAACCCTTGCACACTATTGCAAGTGCAGTCTTAACAGTTCACGAGATAATAGCAGTAAGACATCTTTACTCGCAAAACACAAGAGACTGCAGATGCTGTAAACTGGAGCATAAAACACAAATTGCTGGAGGAACTCAGCGGGTCAGGCAGCATCTGTGGAAGCAGAGGGATGGTCGACATCTTGGCTCGAACCCCTGTATCAGAAATGATACGGTGTCCTGATGTAGAGTCTTGACCTAAAACATCGACCATCCCTCTGCCTCCACAGATGCTGCCTGACCCGCTGAGTTATTCCAGCAGTTTGGATCTTTTTGCTCCATCTTTACTCTCCAACACAATGAAGGCCAATGTATCATTTGCCCTCCTAATTTCTTGCATGTTAACAGTGATTCGTACACAAGGCCACCCGGGACCCTTTGTACTCTAACACTTTAAAGAACTCTGAGGACGGCGCAAAGGTAAACCTAGTAGGGCTGATGCCTCACAGGTCCAACAACCCAGATTGAGTGCTGTTTTTGGGTGCCATCTGGGTGGAGATTGCATGTTCTCTCTGTGGCCATTTGTGTTTCCCCCAGGTCCTCCAGCTTCCTTCCATATCCAAAGATGTGTGGGTTGGTAGGTTAATTGGCCACTAGTGTGTAAGCAAGTGATAGGATCTCTTGGAGAGTTGAGGGTGAGGTTTAAATTGATGAGAATGTGGTAAAAATTAAATGGGATTAATGTAGGATTAGTGTAAATGGGTGCTTGATGGTTGGAATGACTCCAACTCTAAATTTGTCACTATTTAAAAATACTACATTTTTCTTCCCATATGTTTTCCCATTTACATTCCATCTACCCTGACATTACCCATTCATTCAGCATTTCCCAGTGCAGCTTCCATGCATCCTCCACACAACCAACAGTGGCACCCAGCTTTGTATCATTAGCAAACCTGGATATATTACATTTGGTCCTCTCATCCTAATCACTGAAGCCTGAAATGGAGTACTTGTGGGACTTGGAAGGTTGTAGAACTGGGGAGGTCACAGCGGTAGAGAAGCACAAAGTCCATAGGACGATTCATAAGTAAGGATGAGAACTGTAAAATCAAGACAGTGTCAGACCGGAATATACTTAGATTAGCAAGGACAATGTTGGTGGATAAACAGTGTGTGTTGAGATTAAGAAATAAACAAAAGAATACCATCCTAACATTCTCTAAATATCCTAGCCCATTCAATCCTTCTCATCGTAATTATAAAACTTCATGTCCTTGAAGGCAACACATTTCCGAAGTAATTAATTTACTCACATGGGACCAGTCAATAATTAGGTTTTATCCACTGGAGCTGCTCAATACAAAACATAACTGGAGAACTGTGTGTACCTCTCGTTGACACACTGTAGGAAGGATGTGATTCACTGGAGAAGGTGCAGAGGAGATTCAGCAGGATATTGCCTGGGATGGAACTTTTCACTAATGAGGAGACACTGGATAGATAAGTTTTTTTCTCTTGGAGGGGAGGAGACTGATGGGGGTATCTGACTGAGGTATACAAAATTAAGACAGGCAGAAATTTGTCCCTGAAGCACAGGTGTATAAAATTAAAGAGCATTGGTTTAAGACAAGGGGTAAAAGGTTAAGAGGGGATCTAAGAAAGATATTGTTCACCCAGGTGGTTGGAATCTGGAACACGTGGCCTGAGGTGAGACAGAGTCTTTCACAACATTTTTTAAAATTATTGAGAAGAACACTTGAATCACTAAAGCATTGTAGAGCAAGTGCTGGTAAATGGATTATAGATGGGTACTTGTTGGCTAGCATGAATATGGAGGACTGAAAGTCCTGTTTCTGTGTTGCATGACTCTATTCAATGCATGTGGAGAATGAAGTCCAAAACACTTCAGTTACAAACACAAGAACCTTAACATGTCTAAGTACAGTATTCATTGCTTTGCACTCAATGCAATTTACTTTCCTTGCTTATGTGTCTTCAAACACCAATAATAATCATTTTTAAATAATTCTTTTTCCATTAATAGATTCATCTGCATATCATGTATATTGCTCAAGTGCACCTACTCTCTTTGTCCACTTTAGATTTCATTTATCACATATGGCTCTATTAACTTGTCTAAATCATTTTGCAATTTATGTGTAAGACTACAACAGAATTACTTTTACCAGTCATTAGGGTAACTGCCTCACATAAATTTGATCCAATTAATAAATCAGAAATGGAGTTTAAAAGAGATGTCACACGAGGAACCACTTTCCTTTACCCAACATCAAATGCACAAGCCTATAAATACCAGGATCTGATTTCTGATCCTTCTTGATTATTGAGACAACATAAACTATCCTCCAGTCCACAGAATGCAATCCAGAACATAATTAGCCATTAAATATTTGAGACAGTAGCTCACACATATTTCTTTTAACACCCTGCGAAAATGGAATTGGACCCAGCAATGCCAGAGTCAAACTCATATGGAATGAAAACAGGTCCTTCAGCCCAATGAATCCAAACTGACCATTAAGCACCCTTGTACCCTAACCCCATTTTATTCTCCTCATATTCCTGTGAACTCTCCCCAGATTCTACCATTCACCTACATACGAGGAGCAATTTACCATTGCCAATTAATCTAACAACCTGCAGATCTTTGGGACGTGAGGGGAAACTGGAGCACCTGGAGAATGTGCAAGCCCCACACAGACAGCACCAGAAGTTGGGATTGAAGCCAGGTCACTGGAGCTGTGATGCAGCAGCTCTAATAGCTATGCCACTGTGTTGCCAATACAGTTTGAGGTATTATCAACTTATGGTTCATAAATGTTCATAGAAACTTCTATGCTTTCTCTTTTTGTAGCAATTACAGTAACAAGCTTTATTTAGATACATCAGCCTACAAATACAGATGTGAAGAGCTGTTTTATTCAGTGCTGCACCCATGAAATTCAGTTTGGTACTGGCATGTTTTGAGATTATGGTTATGGGCCCTGAGTTACAACCACTCTGGACCCTGATCCACTATCTCTCCAGGCTCTGATCAACCCCTTCCTTGCCCTGATTCACAACCCCCATATTACACAAACTTCTGTCGATCTCTCTGGACACTGATCCACGTCCCTCAAGGCCCCAATTTACAACCCAACCCTTGACTCCCTTACCCCACCACCCCCAAGGGCCGCTCATACTTCAAAACCCCCCTCCTGGACTCCCAACCCCAACTCCAAAGGTAGAAAGTACTTCCAGTCTTAGCATTGCCATTCCTACGTATCTGTCTTAATAAAACAAAGATGTAAGAGGAAATATGTATCTACACATAACCATCGGACAAGCATCTTGAGTTCACGATACTTGCAGTGCTTTACAAATTCACATTCACACTGAGGGAGACTATACAGGGAATACAGGTGCAAAGACCAGTGTTTCCTTCATATGCTAAAAAATACAATGCATCCTAAAATGTGTCCTCAAATCACATACCTATCAGCATTGGTGCCATTTTGGCTTATTCTTCCTGGTCTGTATGGTGGGTTTGGACTGTCTTCTCCTGTTGGTCGATGGGCATTGGCCCAGCACTTACAGGGTGAGAGAGTGGGAGAAATCAGCCTGACGTTTGGGCAAGAGGGGAAGTTGGCATGTTCCAGCAATGAGATTGGGAGCAGGGACATGATGTAGCCATAGGAAAGGAATCAGCAGCTAGGTTGTTGGGTAGAAATCGCTGAGTAAGGGACCACAGATCAGGGTCTAAGGCCAGAGTGGAGATTGGTAGTGTGGGGTGTTGCAGGGTTGTTTTAATGCCAGGATGAGCTCAAGGATATAGATAAGATTTTACTTTGTTGAAGGGATCCCAATTCAGTGCTGCATTTTTAAGTCCATGTTGTCTCAGGAGTGACTGATGCATCTAAACAATGTAATCCAAATTCCAGTGCAAGGCTCCAGAAGGAGTGCTGCAGAGGGACTGATGCCATCTTCTACATCACTGACACAGAAATTGTGCTGGATAGTAAGGATAACTTTCTGTGTGGAAATGTCTGGTCAAATTTCCCGACTGGGATGATTTCACCTGGAAATGATTATGTACACAATTTTCCTTGAATTAAATCAGTTTTCAATTTCATTGTGCAATTTTCAGTCATTTTTTTTCTATTCACTGAAATTAAGGGAAAGAAAATCATTTGTCACCCATACATTTCAGTCCCAAAGCCTTAAGGTTACACTCTTATCACATGTAAACGCTGTGCTGGAAAAGCTGATTTGTGAATTCAGCACTCACTCCCTCCTGAGTCACTGACATGCATTGCCAGAATTCCTGCCCTGACTCAGGTTTCATGTTTATTACATGGTTGAAATAACTGTACAGTAATTACCGCAGTCAGTGGCCAAGCCTGAGTCCACTGCCTCCCACCATCCCCCCAGGCCAATGCTAGATAGTGGGAGTACTTTACCGTGAGCCTTGGCCCACTGCAGGTTTCGAGCCAGTGATTCTGCAGAGCAGCCTGACGAATGGATAGGGTCTGTCAAGGCTCTCTTCTCACACAGACTACTGCGAATTTCCAGAGCTTGCTTTCCTTTAGTAAGATCACATTTTCCCATATCTGGAATTAAAGCACCAGTATTACATTAAAATGAGGGAAAAAAAACTGCAAACGCTACAAACAAGAAATCAGTAATGAAATCATAAAATACCGGAAATAAGCAAAACAGCCAGCATCTGAAAAATGAGCTGGCATTCTGAAACCTTTCATCTGTATCAGAACGAGGAGGTAGGTGAAATAAAAATAAACCATAATCAACAATACCTAATAAGCTCCACATTTTTAACATATTATTTTCAAAGATCCCATGTGCACCTTTAGGAAGTTAATGATGTTTTGATATATGGCTGGTATTTTAAGCTCTATCTTCTAAAGCTTCACGTCCAATATGTTCTTTCGATTTATTGCTTCCTCACTCTGTTGAAATGAAAGCACATTACACCATCACATAATATAACCCTTTGCCAGGACTTCGGAACTGTGGAACCTCCTTGTAATCCTTCATTTCTCCAACGATCCAAAACTTCCTAAACACTACTTCTTCCCTTATTTCCAGTAGCCAGCTGGATCTGGGATGTGGGAATTTTGCTCCTCCATTTCTCCATTCCCATATTTATGGGTAATATGAGCACCAGGATCCTGGTGTTGCAAAGGCAGAGACGAGGATGGCATTGCAGCAGTTAAAGAGACTGTGGGAGATTTTTATGGGGTAGTAGCAACCAAATAACTGGGGCCAATCAGAAGGATAGCTGGTGGTAGTAGGGCTTGCTTCCTGGATTTTTTAAATCAGTCTGCATTTGAATGCTACTGTTCGCAAAGAAATATTTCCTCTCCGATTTTTATTTTACCCAGGCTGCACGTTAAAGCAAATCTATATAACAACCAATTCATTTCACCCCTCTAGGCAGCACAGTAGTGCAGCTTGTTGAGCTGCTGCCACACAGCTTCAGGCACCTACGTTCCACCCTGACCCCAGGTGCTGTCTACATGGAGTTTGCATGTTGCTCCTGTGACTGCTTGTGTTTCCTCTGGATGCATCCGGTTTCCTCCCACATCCCAAAGACGTGCGGATTGGTTGGTTATTTGGCCACTGCAAATTGCCCCTAGTGTGCAGATGAGTGGTAGAACCTGGGGGGTGGGGTGTTGATGAGAATGTGGAGAGAATAAAAAGTGGGATTAATTTAATGTGTACATGGGTGGTTGATGGTCAGCATGGACTTGATGGGCTGAAGGGCCAGTTTCCCTGCTTTATCTCTCTATGTACCATGTACATCTGTATGTGGTCTTACTTGCAGAGAGAGCTGCTTTGTTTTGACTGTAAGCACCATCTTTTCAGTGGTATCACTGGAGGCAATTACTTTTGGTGAATAGAATGAAGGATTAGCTATAATGGCATTGCAAAGGCTGGGCAATGCACCTAAATACAGCAAGAAAACAGGCTCTACAGCTGACTGCATCTGTACCGACCATCAAACAGCCATCTATACTCATCCCACTTTCCCTCCAGCATACCCATCAACTCCCCCAATCCCCCTTGCCAGTTCTCCTGCCACCTGCCTAGACTGGGAGCAATTTACAGGAGCCAATTAACCTCTTCCAACCAGTGCATTGTTGGCATGTGGGAGAAAACCAGACCACCTGGGGGAAATCCATGCATTCACAGGGAGAACTCAAAACAGACAGCCACTGAAATCAGGATCAAAACCAGATCACTGGAGCTGGGAGGTAACAGTGCTAATAGGATGGAAGTTCTTCCCTGCGAATAAAATCAGTCGACTCATGAAATGGTGCTTTGCTCCAACACACGTTACTAGCAAGTATTTACTGAGCCTGCCTTGGGTTTGAGTCACCAGATAGAGTCAACGAGATGAAGAGACAGTGAGTGTCTGGTCCCATTACTGTTCCATTATCTTTTCTGTACCAAGATTTGCAATGAGCATCGTGATATCTGAGCTCGTAGAACATAGAAAAGTCTCGCACTGGAACAGGCTGTTTGGTTCACCATGTCTATGCCAACCATGATGCCAATCTAACTCATCCTATCTGCCTGCACATGGTCTGTATCTCTCTATTCCCTCCCTGTTCATGTGCCTGTCTAAATGGAACTCTCAGTGGAACTCAGTCAAGATCCCCAGTTGTGACATGTAAGCACACTTGGATACGGGCAGGCCCTACATTTTAATAACCTTGTCCTAGCTATGGGTCAAATAGTTTCACTGCCTTATGAGTAGGCTTTTGAGTCAAAGTAGACCCTGAGAAAATCAGATACACAGCTTCTGCAAGCAGCTGTCACAATATCTCAAGGTCAGTTCCAGCTGTCAGTTACAAATAAATTAGGAGCAAGAGTCGTATTAGCTACTCAACCCCTTGAGGAATAAATCCCTTGGTTTATTATTGTCACTTGTACCGAGGTACAGAGAAAGACTTGTCTTGCGTACAGTTCATACAGATCAATTCCTTACACAGTGCATTGAGGTAGTACAAGGTAAAACAATACAGAGTGCAGAATAAAGTGTCACGGCTACAGAGAAAGTGCAGTGCAGGTAAACAATAAGGTGCAGGGTCACAACAAGGTAGATTGTAAGGTCAAGAGTCCATCTTTTCGTACTAGGGAACCGTTCAATAGTCTTATAACAGCGGAATAGGAGCTGTCCTTGAGCCTGGTGGTACATGCTTTCAGGCTTTTGTATCTTCTGTCTAATGGGAAAGGGGAGAAGAGATAATGTCCGGGATGGGTGGGGTCTTTGATTATGATGGCTGCTTTACTGAGGCAGCGACAGGTATAGACAGAGTCCATGGAGGGGAGGCTGGTTTCTGTGACGTGTTGAGCTGTGTCCACAACTCTCTGCTGTTTCTTGCTGTTGCCTTGCCAAGCCTGCTTCACCATTAAATATCATGGCTAATCTGCTTTTAACCTCAACTCTACATTCCCCCCCCCCCCACTTCTGGTAAACTTTCACACCCTTGCTGATCAATCGTCAACAATTCCTTTTCCCCCAACAGTTGCTGCTCAACCTGCTGAACTCCTCCAGCAGATTGTAGCATGTTGCTCCGTATTCCAGCATCTGCAGCCTCTTGTATCTCCAAGAAGCTATCCACTCTGCCAAAGACTCTACTTTCACCACCTTTTGAAGAAGAGAGTGTCAAAGACTTCCAACCATCTGAGAACTGAGTACTGATTCTAGACAGCTTGTGGGGTCAAAGGCTATATCTGGGTCTAAGCTGATTAGTGTGAAATCATTAATGTCTTCGTACACTAATCTGTGCATTTGAAATTACAAGTCATAAGCCATTCTCACTTCCATTCCATTCATTGTAATGATTTTACCTTTAGACAAAATAAAAGTCCTACAGTAATGGAGGAGTAACAAGAAGACTGGTGAGGATGTCACTAGAAGCCTCAAGCCATGTACCAACAAGCAGGGGTTTCGATGTGTTGATCATTCATTTCTCGACTCCAAGCAACACGGTTACTATAAAGTCTGTACTATTGACACATAACTCAGCCACAGTGTAGTGCGTGTAAATACCAGCAGATCATGGATTAGAGTAGGATCACACATGAAAGCTCTCAGAGGTGAATGAGATGTATGTGGTGACAACTGAGTCCATGGCCACGAAATATCCTGGACACTATCTGTAACTTGTTATGCTGATATGTAATACGGTTAGAGGAGGAGGCTGGAGTGGAACATTGGTCAGCATGACATGGTGGGCCAAATGGTCTGTTTCTATGCTGTATGATTCTACAAACATCAGCAAGGAATGGTTGAAGAGAATGGCTTGTTTCTATGTACTACAAAACTCAGAACTAATTGAATGGCTTTGATTTGGTAGAAAGGATCATGAAATTGGGGACTTTACTCAGAAAAAAAACCTTAGGAGTATTTGTCTAGTAAAAGAAAATGTTTGCACTGATGCATTTGGGAAATTATGATGTGAACACAGCATGGACACAGTACAGTCAAGAAGTTGTTGGATGAATGAACTATCTGTTTTTTCCTGTTGATTAAAGGAGGAGCATTGGCCAGAAAGCTTTCTGGACTTCTTTAATTAATGTAATGCCTACATCCAAGAAGCAAATGGGCTTTTAGCTTAGGAGATAAGTAAAAATTGTCTTTACATTACACCCAATTCCTGCCCAGATAACATGCTCAGGTCTTTGATAGACCTTGAGCCCACAACCAACTGTCTCAAAGTAGGTGGCAAGGTGCAGTCATTTCATTTGCTTGGTATGAAGACTCAAGCATGGCAAAGCCAATATAATGTTTTGACAAAAAAAATCTAAGTTATCAAATTAAAGCAATTACCTTCTGCAACTCTGTCAAGCATTACTGTGATCTTTTCATCCTCCAGCAGACGTTCCTTCAGGAATTTCATAAAAATACCATTTGCTAATCCAAAATGCTGAATTTCAAAGGCTTCTGCTCCCTGACACCTTGAGATGTAGAAAAGAAGCATTTTATTCATCAAATCAAATGTTCATTTTCCTTTCATCACTTTGGTCTGCTTACATTACAGACATTGCTGGATCTAAAGATTGGGCAGAATGCTGAGCTTCTATCAATTCCACTGTATAACTCTCCACTGTGAGGGAAGGGGGTAGAAAATACAGAAAAAGTAGATGGATCAATTATCTATGTTGCCTTTCCAACTTTATTTTGCTTAAAATGATCATGTTAATTTTGGTAAAATTGCAAATATGAAGCTGAGGCAGTGCAGACTTCCTGTATTCTGCCACTTTGGCCAGCTCTACTTTCTCGCTGTGCTCTGACAAGAAGAGTAGGGTTAACATCAGAATTCATACCTCATGGACAAAACAACAAGCAGAATATTGAACCTCCCCTCAAAGCAAACTCTACTCATTTGATGACCCACATCTGTGATTCAAGGCTGGTTTGTCATTACTAATCCTCAACAATAAATAAGAATATAAATATGGTTAAATGTGTCTCAAAAATTTTTTAATCTGGGTCTGCCAAACTACTCCATTTTTAATCTGGGTCTGTCAAACCAGTCAAAAAACTATAATAACAAACTCATGTCTTTCTTTCTATTTGCTTTCACTTACATACAACTTTTGCCATTTTCCTTCGCTTCTCTCTCTTACTGTGGTTTCTTCGATTTCCTTTATCCGACCACTGGCAGCTTTGCCTTCAGCTATCAAGGTCTCATGTTCTAGAATCCTCACCATAATCTCTCTACCCTCTCCCCACACTGTGCCTCTGAGACCCTCTTAAAAAGCTACAAACTTTTGACTAAATTTAGATGAAGAGTATCCTGTCTGGAGGTTGGTGACAAGTGGTGTTCCACAGGGATCTGTTCTGGGACCCCTGCTCTTTTTGATTTTTACAAATGACTTGGATGAGGGTGGAGGGGTGGGTTAATAAGTTTGTGGATGACACACAGGTTGGAGGGGTTGTGAATAGTGTAGAAGGTTGTCATAGGTTACAAGAGGATATAGACAGGATGCAGAGTTGGGCGAAGAGGTATTGGTATTGGTATTGGTTTATTATTTTCACTTGTACCAAGGTACAGTGAAAAGCTTGTCTTACAAACTGATCGTACAGGTCAATTCATTACACAGTGCAGTTACATTGAGTCAGTACAGAGTGCATTGATGTAGTACAGGTAAAAACAATAAAAGTACAGAGTAAAGTGTCACAGCTACGGGGAAAGTGCAGTGCAATAAGGTGCGAGGTCACAACAAGGTAGATCGTGAGGTCATTGTCCATCTCATTGTATAGGGGAACTGTTCAATAGAAAGGTTGAGCGAGCTGGGGCTTTTCTCTTTGGAGCGTTGCAGGATGAGAGGTGACTTGATAGAGGTGTATAAGATTATGAAGGGCATAGATAGAGTAGACTGCAGCACCTTTTCCCCAGGGCGGCAATAGCCAATACCAGGGGACAGCTTTTTAAGGTCAGAGGAGGAAAGTTCAGGGGAGATGTTAGAGGTAGGTTCTTTACACAGAGAGCAGTGGGTGCCTGGAACGCACTACCAGGGGTGGTTGTGGAGGCTGACACAATAGGGCCATTTAAAAGAAAAATGGAGGGTTATAGTCTGTGCAGGAGGGAAGGGTTAGATTGATCATGGAAGAGGTGTTCATATAGTTTGGCACAACATCGTAGGCCGAAGGGCCTGTGCTGTGCTATACTGTTTTATGTTCAAATGATTGATCAGTTATCCTGATATCACCTTTGTTGCCTCAGAATACAATTTTGCCATTGTGTGCATAGTGTGAAATATCTTGGGATGTTTTATTGTGTTAAAGGGACTATATAAGTTTGCAGATGATTCAAAGCTAGTTGGGAGTATGGCCTATGAGGTGGATGCAGAGATGCTTCAAGAGGATATAGACAGATCAAGTGAGTGGGCAAGGACATGACAGGAGTGCAGCAAAGGTTCACCCGATTGATTCCTGGGATAGACAGTGCATCAGGTAAAGAGAAATTAAGCAGACAAGGTCTATACTCTCTTGAGTCCAGGAAAATGAGAGGTACTCTTAGTGAAACAGACAAAATCCTTATAAGATTTGACAAGGTAGATATAAAGATGGCAAAAGAGACGGCAGATGCTTGAATCTGGAGCAAAAAACAAACTGCTGGAGGAACTCAGCGGGTCAGGCAGCATCTGCAGAGGAAAATGGACAGTCAACATTTCACGTTGAGACCCTGCATCTGGCCTGAAGGACTAGAGAGGAGATAGCCAGTCTAAAGAGGTGAGGTGGAGGGATGGGGCAAGAGCTGGCATGCAATAGGTGGATCCAGGTGAAGAGGGGTGCTTGGCAGGTGGGGAAGGGAAGGATGAAAATGCAGTAGAGGCTAGGAGGTGAGAGGTGGAGGCAACAAAGGGCTGCAGATGATGGAAACTGATAGGAAAGGAAGCTGGAAAATGGAAGCAAATAAGGGAGGTGACCCAGTGAGAGGATTGTGTGGGTGGTGGGTAGATGGAGTGGTGGGGGCAGGGAAAGAAACTGGGAGATGGGGTCTGGGGGGAGGTTGTAGAAGGTGTGAGATGGGAAGTGTGTAGGAGCATTTGGATAGATCAGAAGGAGAGAGAAAGTTTCAGAGGGGAAGCAGGTTACCTAAAGTTGGAGAATTCAATGTTTATAGCATTGGATTGTAGTCTACCCAGGCGGTATATGAGGTGCTGTTTGTCTAGGATGATGCTTCCCCTGGCTGGGGTGTCTAGAACCAAGGGACAGAATCTCAAAAGGAACTAGCCCTTCAGACAACATTTCTTCACTCAGAGGAGAGTGAATCTTTGGAATTCTCTTCCCAAGGGGGCTGTGGAGCTTTTGTCACTGACTATATTCAAGATAGACTTAAACAGATTTTTGGATTCTCAGGGAATCAAGGGTCATGGGGTTAATGCAGAAAAGTCACACTGAGGTAAAATCAACCATGATCTTATTTAAAGATGGAGCAGGCATAAGGGGTTGAATTATGTTCCTGGTTCTATTTTTTTGCAAAAGCAGGCCACTCGACAGCCCTGGCACCTTTGAGTCTGGGACAAAAGAAATTTGATAGGCTGCCTCCTGCCTAATATTAGTTCAGGCCTTCCTGGCCATTCTCCCCATTAGATGTGACAGCAGACATTTCACATTTTGTCTGAATGATGGAATAAAAGTCACAGGGATTCTTTCTACTCCTCCATCACTCATGGGTTGGCTATACGGTAGTAAAAGCTTCGACCTAGAAGCAGGTATCTTATTCAGCCAAGTATAACACAAATTGCAAGAGCAATACCTGGTTAAATCTGCATAAGCATACATGACATCTATCCATCTAAATTGACGCATCAAAAACACATTAGAAGTTTACCCTCTCCACCACCAGTTCACTTTGGCCGCATTGTATACCATCCACAGGATGCACCACATCAATTCGATGAGGGTTCCTTAACAACACCTCCCAAATCTGCTGGATGGCATGGCAGCAAGAGCATGGAACAGCCACCACCTTGCTCCAAGTCATTCACCATCTTCGCTTGGAACTAATTTACTGTGGCTTCATTGACCCTGGGTCAAAATGATGAACCTCTCTACCCAATAACACAGTGTGAGCATCTTCACCATATGGACTGCAGCACTTTACTACCAGCCTCTCAAAGGCAATTAGGATGGGCAATAAATGCTGGCCTTGCCAATGACATTTGCATCTCCCAAGTAAATTGCTATGTGAGATTCTTTTGAAAACAACCTTCGAAAAAAAAGCACAGAAAATCAATATGGACTTATCCCAACTTGAAACCTGAAATTCTTTCATTTTATGCTGGTTTGCTGATTAGAGCTGGAAAAATAGTGGAATGAAACAGAAACTCCATACCGCTGTGCATTCACAAGCATAATTCAACAATGTTTTTGAGCAACAGAAGTATTAAAAACTGAAATTCAAAAGTCTAATCTGTGTTTTATTTCTGAACTCTCTGGATTTCTATCATCACCACTTTGTAAGTAGATTTGGTAATCACAAGACTTAAGTTTCCATTTCCACATCATTCTGCTTCTAACTTGTTGGTTTTAAGTAATCTAAGACTCAACATTGAGACTTATCTGGTACTTGGATCACTTTGACTTTGATTTGCCCAAATTTAGCAATTTTGATAATTAGTCAGTACAAGAGTTGACATATTAACTGAATTACGTCCTTCATCAGGATAGACTTACGTTGCATATCCAAACACAATATTGGCTGTCACTCTTAAGGCCTCCATATTTGGAATTGTATCATCATGGACATTCCTGAAAACATAGAATCAAGTTCCTCATTCCACACAGTATGCCATATCCATGTTAACCACTCCCACAGTTTCACAGCCACATTTACCACTCACGTTACATTAACCCTCACATCACATTCAACCCAGATTCCCTCACCCACCTGTGCTGAGACTTACTATGACTAGGTAATTCAGCACAGACCAAATATTAAGAGAACCTCCATGTCTTTGTGGTGATAAATCACAGAGCAGCATTTAATCAACTGTGCCTGGAGAGTTTCCTTCAGTCCCAATAACTCAGACATTAGAATGAAAACATTTCAGTTATGAGCAGAGACTGAATAGGCTGAGTTTGTTTTCCTTGGAGTAGAGGAAGCTGAGAGGGGAACCTGATGTAGGTATACAAAATTATGAGGGGCATAGACAGTGAGAAACTTTTCCTCATAATGGAGATATCTAAAACCAGAGGGCATAGATTTAAGGTAAGGACTAGGGATAGAGGGGATCTGAGGATAAACTTTTTCACCTGGGGGAGTTGCAATCTGGAATGCATTGCCTGAGAGATGGTGGAGGCAGAGATTTTCACAATATTTAAGAAGTATCGAGATGAATGTTTGAATTACCAATGCACAGAAGGCTATGTGGATTAGTATAGATGGGTTCTTGTTGGTCACCATGGATTTAGTGGGCTGAAAGGCCTGTTGCTGTGCTATATGACTTTATGATTTTGTGGCTCTACCAAAGAACTTCCATAATGAAGAGAGAAATGCTTTCTCACAGCACAACACTGATATCTGCAACATGATAGAATTTTCTTCAGAAACGCACTTAACATGTCAATCTTAAACTTTGGTTCTGAATACAATCTAACTGTATTGCCCTCTCATGCATGTGCAGTGGGGTCTAACAAGGTGCAATAGAAATCTGAGTGGTGCTTCTGCAAACTTCAAATGTTCATGCATAGACCACAGATTGTCTGCTTCAGTGATACTTGAATGGGACACAACTAAGTAGACCCAAACCCATGGAATCTGACACTGGGATCCTCTTCTAGGTAGATTGCTTCTGAATTAAAAACAGCCCTGTGGCAGCTCTTGCTTGGGAACCCCGCAAATCCACCCACCCACTCCCACAAGATCGTGACACTAATCTGCCTGCCCTCCAGCAGGCAATTGTGAATTCCCTTCCCTCATCCATCTCCCTGATATCCTAACCTAACCTTTGAGGTTCTGATCCCAACTCTCCCCAACTCTTTCTTCATCTCTTCTCACATCCCATTATTCCCAGCACCTGTATACCTCCACTTCACCTGTCAATACAGAGTGAATAAGAAAAGGCCTGTGAGTGCTCTACATATGCAAGGACTTGGGTGCAGCAGGAGGCCCACACTAAATACCTGTGTTGACCTGCAGAACCATGCACCTTTAGTGCACCTTTCTTCACACCAAAGAATTTCTTGATCACAGTGTCTGACTTCCAGGCAAGGGCTGCAATTCTACTCTTGACATGAGCAACATGGCGTAACTCTCACTTTAATTTTCCTCTTATTGTGTCTGCGAAGGGACCTGTAGCTTCTGGAATCCTGGGTTAAATTGAGGACTCAGTTCATGTGGAGGCATGCATGCAAATGCATAACCTGTCACTTCAATTTTATTGGAAAGAAATGTGAAACAAATTGGGTAAAGATATTGGTTAAAGGAAAGCTGAATTTGGTGTTGAAGAATGTACTTCTCAACTTCATTGTCAATGTGTTTGCAACTAAGTCCTTGAAAGGTTGCTCACATTACTGTTGTACCTTAACCACTAGGGTAGATCTTCTTAGCTGCTGCCCAGTGTTAGCTGTGCCATTAACAGTAATAGAACTGTTTGGCTGTCACCATTTTCCAGATCTTTAAATGGCACCAAACTTGGAGATCAACAGATGGATGGTAACAATAAAACCAATATAATTATCTGTATTAATTTTTGAAAAGTTGCAATTTTCTCTGACAGTTAGATTTACCTTTTCCTGCACATGTCCAGTAGAAAGACATTCAATCCAGTCTCTTTCTCTTGCATTAGCTTTAGGATACTCTGCACACACAAGCAGTTTGCCGACCTATAGGGATTTGGAGCATTAATCGGCACCATAAAACTGTTTCCATAGTTTTCGTATCCATGTCCAGCATAGTACAACAAACCTGTAATAATTAACCCAGACATAGATCATTAAATACACCAATCACTATGTACTGATACTTTCACTGAACGCCAGGAAGAAAAGAAATCCCAGCTTTTTTTTTAAGGATTTTCCAACTGTGCTGCCTATGCTCCTCTGATCTGAAGCAACATCAGGTATTCACACTACTGGCAAACTCCTTAAACATCTCTGCAAAAGGAAGCCATGCCAAAAATCAAATTTAAATGAGACTCCATAACCAGCCCAATCCCAGCGCACAATCCAGCTTCAATGAGGAGCACTCTGTCTTCCTTCTCTTTTAGGTTGGGCCAGGAAGGTAGAAAATTTGCTCTGTGATCTATATGGTTGAATAATGGTACAGTTTGGTACTATTACCATTGGTCTCATCCCTATGAGACTCAGGTTTCTGGTTCTGATCATCTTTCAGTGATCCTGTTGGGAAACTCAGGCCAGAACCCTTAATCAAAAAATAGAGTACCAGAGGTCAAGTAGTGAATGCTGAAAATGCAACATAATAATTGCCATTTAAGCTTCCACATCAATGTCAGCATGCTTTAAGATAATTCGTCATTTTCTTTGGATGACTAACTGAATGCCATCAGTGGAAATCATTTACTGCATTTAAGAACTCTCAAGGAAAACACACTCAGTAATCTCTGTAGCAGGATATCCATTTGTTTAAATTGGAATTTTATTTGATTCTTTTTTGGAACACACAGCAAAGTACAGCCAGGAGTCAGGTCTCTCAAGTGGTTTGTGGAACACTTTAGAGTTTGACAATGGATCTTACATTTCAAAGCCCTGGTAAATATCCTACTGCTTGGAGCTTTGGGTTGCAGGGTCCACCTGAAAACCACACCGCTAAATACTCCAGGCTTCACTGATGGTGTGTCTATAAAAAGATTGGATGATCACCACCTTTTCTTCAGGTGTTAGTTACTCTGAAGACTCGGCTCTAGAAATATAATACACCAAACCCCCCTGAGTTTTTCAGGCAATTGAGAATGTTCTAGGGCCACTGATAACCTAGATGTTTATTTATATCGTTTGCAGGTTGATTGAATTATTAGGCCTATGAGTAGAAAACCATGGAGCTCATGAAAATTCACCCTGCACTTAGTAAAGTCAGGGGAACAGTGCTGATGCTAGGTTAGTCATAAGACAGCTGCACTATCACTGTGACATCCCTATGCAGCACTATAAAGACACAATGTTACATTCCCCTCTGTGTCAATCCCAAGAGGCCGAGAGATCACTTGACCCATATCCTGCATTACAGCAGGTCGCCCTACTGAGGCACAGGAAGATGATTCACAGGAAAAAAAATAATTGATGACTATTTTCAAACTATAATGACAGGGGAGATGAACTCTTGCTCAATTCACCCACAAATTCCCCCTAGACTTCTTGCTCCAAAGCACTCTCCCCAGATCCATAAGTTCTGCCCCATACTAACTTCTTTCTCAGTCTCACGCACTTTTAACCAGGGGAATTAGGAAGAATATGGGTGGCACAGTGGTGCAGCTAGTAGATAGTCAGTATTCCCTTATCCGGGAGAATTTCGAACTATGGATCAATGGCTGGAATTCTAGTGAAGTACTGAGGGATTGCAATTTTTTTCGATAAACATTAAATTGAGGTCCCATCCATTCGCTCAGTTGGACATGAAAAATCATTTTTAGCTCATAATTGCCATTTAAAGAAATATTTGCCTACATTTAGATGGCTGCTGTTAAATAAGGCAGCAGAGTCAAGTGTGAAGATGTAAATCACCATAAATTAAATTTGCATTTAATAATACAGATAAATGTAATAAAAATGTTTAAGCTAGTAAAGAACTGAATTCAAAGCTCCAATATCTTCATACGTCATTTGAAATTTGCGAATACGTACATACAAGTCTGTTACTTGATATGCATATGAATCACACTGTTGTTGACAAATGACTCCCTACTGATGTAGATGTCAGTGAGCCCTGTAAATAGACCTAGACTTCACCTTCTTGACAAACTATCAATATGTGGGAACAAAATGCCTTTATAGATTCCACGTGGTCATTCATCTCTATTTATATATCATGCTTCATCTCTGCATCTGTTCAGGTTGGAATGTGACAACTTGAAGAGTTGAAGACTCCTTCAATATAAATATCAAGATCAAGACCAGAGGCACCACAGTCTTAGAGCTCTGCCTATAGTTACCAAGATTTAAAAGGCAAAACCTCTCCTGATCTAGTTCTTGCGATTAATTGGCTTACTGAAAAATTCTTTACCTCTTGCCCTTTTGCAAATTATTTACATTTTGCATACACATTAGGATGCTTCCGAGTTGATGTCAAGTGTTTTCACACATCTTTAAACTAAAGGCCTGCAGCAAGTGAGTCAGGAGCTGCCTTAGCGGGCTTAATCTTGGGGGAAATTGTGTGTCTAACATGCTTGATTATTGAGATACTCCTCTGATTTTTCCAAACGGCTGCTTCTCCATTTAAACTATATTGGTTGCAAACAATTTAACATAAATGCTTCACCAGAATGTTTCAGAAAACTTAGTCTACCAACTTTTTGGCAATTAGAAACATTCAAATTTAAATAATAATGATGATATAGCTCTTGCTCACTACTTGTCATAGAATTCCTCATAAATATTGGAAAGATTTTCAACAGGAAATGCACAATGTCTCTTATGCCTAATTAAAAATTACAAAAAAATAGAGCTTCTAGTTTAAGATTGAGACCTAGTTTTTAGTGAGGTAACTGTGAATGTTACCGTAAATTTGACATTAAAGGCTCATTTAACTCTGGCATTCTCAAAGTAAAGTTTGGCATGTAAAATTCATAACTTGAAAGCAGGCACACCCAGTTCTATGCTGAGAGTGTTAAGTGCAAATACTTACCCAGAAAAATTGTCTTTACATGTATATCTTTTACATCAGCAAAATACTACAGACGTTACAGATATGAAATCAAAAGAAAAAAGTAGTAGAAACACTCAACAGGTCAGGAGTTTAAAACAGAATTAACACTTTAGTTGGGTGAACCTTTAAAGGCCATTGATTTAAAAGGTTAACACTGTTTATCTCTCCACAGATCCTGTCTACCTTCTGGGTATTTCCAGCATTTCCTGTTTTTATCATCTTCATCTTATGCTACGTTATTAACGTTTTGAATAAATAGAGGCTACAAATAACATTTCTGAGAACCAATTTCTAGGTTTTATGGCCAGTGGTCTTGCCTCCCCATCTTATATTTCTCACAATATAGCAGGCCATCGAGTCTATACCAATTCTCAGCACAATCCCTTTCCCGCACTATTTCCCTGTACCCTATTCTCTCTCATATGCATGGGGGAGAAATCCAAGGGAACACAGATACAATATTCTAATAATGTTAATGAATGGAGCTCTGAATGCATTATCCTGCCACATGCACACTGCAGAAAGGCTTTCTCCTCATCAGCCACATGAACGCAGGAAATGTACCTCGTGGAACTCAACATATACTCCTTACTCTGCTCCCTACATCGCCCTAGACTCAAATAAAATTTCAACTCTGTCAACATCACAACAGATCTTTTCTGAAGATATGGAGTGAAACAATACAACACAACCCCAAAATGACATCGTAACAGTACTCTGACAGATTGTCAGAGTCTCAAGGACACTACAGAGGATGTTAGATCTTCCTCTCTACTGTGACTGTGAAATCAGCATTTCCCAGGGGTTAGTGAACTGAGTAGAGATTCAGTACCTCTGCACATTAACTGATGTTGAGAATCTTTCAGATGAAGCGTTAAGCCAGAGTTTGATTTGCTTTCTGATGAACAACAGCTTAAGATTTGAGCCTAGTTTTATGTATCTGAAAGTAACAAATTGGAATCACTACAAGTGACCATGAAGTTTGGGGAATTAGACGCTTAGGGATGTAGAATTGGCATTTGGAGTTTGGAGATTGGCAATAAGGACCAGCATTGTGTTGGGGTTGAAAGATAGTAAGATTGACAGTGTACTTGGTTGTGGGCAGCATGAAAATAGAACTGCAAGGCTAGCAATCTACATAGTGACTGGAGGTGGGAAGCCCAACACTTTTTGTGGAGGGTAATCAGGAGCAGAGGTGGACTCAAGCATACTTCCCAATTTAGCAGTGTGGGAGTAATACAAAGTTGTCTTGGGAGTACCCAACCACAGGCACGCCAGGACAATGTAGGCCATTCCCTAGCATGGTTTTATGCAGCAACACATGGGGAATGGCATCAACCTATGCTCAACTGATGCAAGAATTGAGAAAGGGATCATGAGTGACAGATGCGAGGTCATGCCTAATAGAATTTCATGAATGCGCAGTGCAAACTCAAGAATGTGACAAATACAATCTACTCTGGGTAAAAATGATCACATTGTGCTAAAAATAGTGCTATGCTATTTAATTTTTTTAATTGTTGATCTTAATTCATCAAGAGCTTTGGCAGTTCAACATATAGATAATTTTGAAGAATGGTCAAAAGACGTACGAGCGTTGAAATGCGGGTAGTCCTCACAATACTGAATCAAAGACTATGAACTGGTTGAAGACAGAACTGGGAGGTCAGTGGATGTTTCTTAGCCCAGTGGATGGACAAATTCACTACAGGGGTCAACAGGGGTATTTTCTAATTTTATGCTGGTGCATTAGGTTTTTTAGTCCATCTTGTCTTTAATTAGGACAAAGGCAACATGGAAATGAGGCATGCTCTTTTAAAGCAAATCTCTTGATCTCCAACATATGTAAGCTGCAGCAGCAACTGTTTCTATTGTGATCTGGTGTGGAGAGAATGCGGTTACTGCAGTGAAAAGCATTAGAAAAGAAGAAAAACTTTCTGATTGCTACTACATCTGACTTGGGTTTGGTATCCAAAACAAGTCAGTGCTGGACAATTTTTGACTGAAAAGATAAAAAGGAAATCATTTTACCCAATTAAGTTTAATAAATACAAAACTTTCATTGTTGCTCTCTGCATGCAGCAAAGAGTTAATTTTCATTTTTGGTGTCAAAAGTAGACAGATTTTTATCAAACTGTTATCTGAATCAGAAAAGCCTTTTCAGCAACAGCCACAGGATGTGTGGGTGGGCACTTGCCACCTCAGATTCAGGTTCAGACATTCAGCTATCTTACTTGCAAACATTAATGGTAGGGCCTTCATGTCTGGCTCTGCTTCTAAAAGAACTTGCTGACACAAAAAGAACTTCTGTTGCAACATGTACCATGACTGTTGAATTGGCTTGTTCTGAGTTTGCCACTTTCTTAAACATACATCAAGCCAATGCTGACTTAGTTTACCTTGTGTCATTTTAAAAGGAAAATACACTCAGGCTAAATGCAAAAAGTGAAAGTAAAATGAGAAGAGAAATAGTTATGAGCTTGGCTTTGCTTTGCACAACACTTTCCATTCCTTCAAAAATCTTTTTTTTACACAAAAACTACCAATAAATGTTTGCCATGTAGATCCTTTGAAATGCATTTCCATGGCATGAAGCTGTTGCTGATTTGACTAAGTTATGCAACCTGCAATGCCATGAGTAAAAGGGAGAAGGAGATAAAAATTGACAGAGTAAGAGACTTGCATTCACAGGAAGGCTGAGCTGGTGGTGCAAGGGGTGTGTAGAGAGAGGCTGCTAATTGGTTCAGAGTTTGGAAGAGCATGGAGAAAAGAGAGTGGTAATCAGAGCTGTGGGAGACCAAAGATCTCCCTTGAGGAGCATAAGGAGGAGCAGGGTGGGTGAATCCCTTCTCCTATTGGTATACTAGGAGTATTAAAAACCACTACCATGGAAAGTGACAGCTCCCACCTCCAGTTCACTTCCAACAACTATTAATTTCAAATCAGGCTCCCGATTGTATGTTAGGATTTATGGTGAGATGGGATTGTATTACACGTATTTTTCAGTTCTCTTCCTTCTGGCTTGAGGAGCTTCAATATCATGGCCAAAGTGTCAACAGGGTCTCCATGGAAAGCATCACATTCAGCCGGATCTAATGCTGTTGCACATGCACTTACCACCAGGGGCCACCAGATAATGATCTTGAGCAAAGAACCTTCCCCAGCTCTCTGTGGTCAACTAATTTCGCCCAGTTCATGTAACTCAAGTAACACTCGACACCTTTACCTGTAGTGCCACCTAACAGTTCTCTGCAAATATGGAGAGTTGCTAATATGCTGGTATACCCCACAATGTCAGGGCAAGTCTGACTTTAGGCCATGGTGTAAAACAATCACTACAGGCAGCTGATCCATTATTGCTGCCCACATTACATTATTCCCCAAAGGCAAACTGTGAAACAAAATCCACAATGGATCAGTGACAATGAAGTGAATTGAGATCAACTTAGTCTGTGCAGCCAAAAATTGCAATTATGACATTTTTGGCTTGGATAACTTTGATAGGGTAGATAGTCAGAGGCTTTTCCCCAGGACTGAATTGGCGGTCACAAGAGGACATAGGTTTAAGGTGCTGGGCAGTAGATATAGAGGAGATGTCGGGGTAAGTTTTTTACTCAGTGAGTGGTGAGTGTGTGGAATGGGCTGTCGGAAATGGTGGTGGAGGCTGATACGATAGGGTCTTTCAAGAGACTGTTAGATCGGTATATGGAGCTGAGTAAAATAGAGGGCTATGGGTAAGCCTAGTAATTTCTAGGGAAGGGACATGTTCAGCACAGCTTTGTGGGCCGAAGGGCCTGAATTGTGCTGTAATTGTTCTATGTTCTATAACTCAAATCAACAGTGCATGTATAACTTAGCAACTGTATACCCAAGAGATTAATTTGGTCCAATCCTTCTTTTCTTTAATCACACTATGATCACATACATTTTAAAATATAAATAAATTTGATACCTTAAGAGTCAGATAAAAAGACTACAATAAACAGGTCCCTTTCATTCAGAAATAAAAAAAACCAAAGTATCCAAAATGAATCAAAAATGAACATACCATACACTCCCTTGTCCAGCAAAAGTAAGAATTCATACACTGCATTGCGCATCTCTGATTCAGTAAGGTCCAACAGAGATACAACTTTAAAATCCAGCTGCCGTAGCAAATTGGTCAGTTCATATACATCCACCATCGGTGCCTTTAGTTTAGGATGGTTGTGATAGGACATATTGCCAATCAGAAGAGCCACCTTGTCTGTAGCTGCAAATATAATGGATTTAAAATAATGTCACTTTAGTAGCACATAAAGGTATCCTTTTTAAATTATTTTGGCAAATATTACAATGGTAAAACTGTCTTTGGTTAAAATCTGTCTTCCATTGCTTAAGTGCTTTTGATTAAATTCCTTTGCACAGTGCACAAATAATTTGCACAACATCAAAGATTTTCCAGGCTAGGCTGCAACGTCAAACCATTCTGGCTCACTTTAATTCCTCATGATGTTACTTCATTATGTGTGTGTTTCAGTAAGGTTTGGCTGAACTTCATTTAATGGAACAACCAAAGGGGAAAAAGTTAAGCTTTCCCCAAGCTGGGTTTATTGCATTTGCATCATACTGACATATGAAAAGAACAGAGCAAGGAAAAGGACACAACTTACCATAATGTCTTTGGTTAATTTCTAAGTCCAGCTGTCCAACCTCACCAGGATTACCTAACAGCAGTGAAAGAAAATTAATATTACTGAAAATTTAATCACAGTGTTACTTTGTTCCTCTGTTGTTACAACAACTGTCCATCATAGTCAAAAAATATTTGTATCTACACTAGCTAAACTTTATGGTTCATAAATTCCAATTACTACCATCCATGTTTTAATGCAGATCTCGCTAATTCCTGGCATTCTTTAGGAAAATGATAGATTTGGTTTCTCTCCATCGGGCTGAAACCTATTATAAGTGGGAAAAATCAAAATATATGCCAGGCAAAGTTATGATTAATTACACTGTCATAATTTGAGACATGACAAATGTTAAGTGTGTGCCTCAATGGAAGTTACCTTGGTAAGAGATTCTCTCTTGCATTAAGTGGCGGATATTGATGCCTCAATTTTTCATCAATGGTCACTAGCTATGTCCAGTGCACAAGCTCAACAAATCTTCATAAGAAAATAATACCAGGTGACAAAAAGTACTAAGTCTGGCAAGACTGAGTGATTAAATGTCTACTAATCTTGAACCCCCAGCAGCAACTCTGGAATAAATTACATTGGCATAAATTCAGCAAACTCTATTCAGCCATTGAATTTTAAAGGGAGGGCAGAGTTACAATAATGTTCTGTGATATTTTTCAACAAGAACAGCAGCAAAACTAAGGGAACAATCCACAATGCCAATACAGTTGCTGGAGCCCAGACACATAACATTTACATCATGGAAACTCAAATCTTATTTCTATAGAGACTGGAACACACTGTGACAGAAAACACTTACTTGCTTCTTCAGAAGACTTCAATTCATCTGAAAGATTCAGAAAACCAAAATGTAGGTTGTGGTTAAAAAAAATTGTCCTTACTTTCTTTTCTTTTGAAATCTAACCATTCAATTTGACCTACAGACTAAAATAAGACGTCCAGAAAGGGTAAAGAACAGCAGGGAATAACACAAGGTGGACCTACATATCATTTCTCCAAGAATGGAAAATCACAGGATTTTTATGCATCTACTATGCTGATTTTTTTAAAACAAAAATTGTCAATTATTGGCGATTTGAAATAAACTGGATAATTATAGACATAAACATTGAAAGAGGTAAATGGATCAACTATTAATTGAATGGGCTTACCAGAACTGGAGTGCAGTTCTGATCAACAGCTTGCATTTATGAACAGCCTTTAACTAAAACATCCCTAGATACTTCATAAGATTGTCTGATACAAAGGCACAAGATGATTTTGAACCAGATAGTTAAAAGCTGGGCAAAAGAGAAAGTTTCAAAGAGTACCTTAAAGGAGGAAAGACAGGTAGTGAGGTAGAAATGTTGAGGGAAGAAAGTCCAGAGCCCAGGGCCTTGCGAGCTGAAGATACACCACCAATGGTGGAGCAGTTCTGATGAAGGGAACTACATCATTCCAATGTTGATTGACCTGATGTATGGGAAGGCATCAAAAATGATGGAAAAATAATCGCCATTATTTTCATCATCCCAAATTGAGATTTTGTTTAGAGAGCAAGGCCAGGCCTTGCAATAAAAATATGTCTGAATGAAATCTCTGACAAACCCGTTCAAATCAAAATAATCTTTCCAACAATCCACGCCTTTATAAGCAAAACATTCACAAACAAATTGTCTTATTTTAATTCTACTAAATTCTACTAAACTTAGTCTAATCCCCCTCTTTGATTGTAAAACTACAACGTTGTTCACTACAGCAAGTTTTGTGATTTGAGAGATTGCTTTGATCTCTCAACAAAATAACAAGCTATGGCAACATTAAAATCAGTTATAGGAACATATGAAATAAGAGGAGGAGACCATTCAATCCTTCGAACCTGCTCCACAATTCATTAGGATTGTAACTGATCTTCTGCCTCAGCACCATTTTCCAGCACTGTCCCCACATCCCTTGATTCCTTTAATATCCAGAAATATATCGATCTCTGTTTTGCATGAACATGACTAAGCCTCCATAGCCCTCTATAGAGAATTCCAAAGATTCACAACCCTTTGAGTGAAAAAAAGATTCTGCACATCTCAGCCCTAAATGGATTACACCCCAACTGTGACCTCTGGTTCCAGACTCCCTAATCAGGGGAAACATCCTCCCGACAGCTAGCCTGCCAAGCTCTTTAACAATTTGAACATTTCAATCAGATTGCCTCTCATTCTTCCATACACCAGTGAATGAAGTGTCCATCCACTCAATCTCTCCTTATATGGCAAACCTGTCATTCCCAGAACCAGTCTAGTGAATATACATGGCACTCCTACTATGGCAAGTACATCCTTTCTTAAGCAAATAAAACAAAACTACATACAATACTGCAGGTGTTGTCTGACAAAAGCCCAATACAATTACAATACAATTTCCCTACTCCTGTGTTCAATCCACTTATAATAAAGGCTAACATATTATATGCCCTCTTAATCGCTTGCTTCACCTGCATGTTGGCTTTCAGTGACTTTGAACATCAACAATACCCATTCTCTTAACATTTAACAAAACACATTTTTCTACATTATCTGCCAGGTTCTTGCCCACTCATTCAGTTTGTCCCTGTCTCCATGAAGCTTCTTTACTTCTTCCTCTGTACTATGATGAGTTCTGCTCTGATTTTCCTTTCCTTTTTGGAAAGAATAATCCATCCCTGTTTCCCACCAGGGAATTCAGTTGAAAGAGAACAAGCCACAAAGTTAGCAGCATGCGTTTGATTTAACTGTGCCATAATGACATCTTACCTTCGTCACATTCCACAGCAACTGCTGCACTGTGCCTGGGCCCTAACAATTAAAGTAAGTTTGAATAAGAAAGAAAAATTGCAAAAATTAGTATTTGTATCATATAACCCTGCACATTTCAGAAAAGATAGAATTAATGTGGCGTAATACCTCCTTTCCAACTCCCTCCCTGTGAGTCCCGTACTAGTCAGATTAAAGGAAAGCAACTGTTTCAATTTTGCTTTAAAAATATTTTTTTTCTAGTAACCAAAATGCTACACTCCAGTATTTTGCATGATCCACTTACTATGTCAAGACTTATCAAAACTCATTAAAGTATTGGGGCACAAGAATGGGTACTGATCTCATTACAATTTGTAGAGTCAATGCACTGTAGAATGAAATGATTTGTATGAACAGTATGCAAGACAAGTTTTTCACTGTACCTCGGTACATGTGACAATAATAAATCAATTTACAACTCCTTACCTATAATAATTTCTGCTTCCAGACTCCAGAGTTCTGCCATGTCATTGAACACATGGCAACGGTATTGTCCCTGGTTGTCCAGATTCATTTTATTCACCTGTTTACAAATAAAGGTGTGTTTGCATAAGTTTTTTAAATGAACAAAATAATAAAGCAGTAACTTTTTACATTCCCATTTGTGGAGAAAACTCACACCCAATAGGTGAACAAAGAGAGATTGTGGGATTACTGCTCAGAATTTCTCAGGACATATTTTGGCAAATGATGCTCCCAAAATCAATGCAAATATGGAAAGGCATCTTGAATTCTTTACAAGGATGTTGCCAGGACTAGAGGACCTGAGTTTTAGGGAGAGGTTGGCCAGGGTAGGTCTTTATTCCTTGGAACGTAGGAAAATGAGGGGCGACCTTATAGAAATGTTTAAAATGAGAGGCATAGATAAGGTGGATGGTAACAGTCTTTTCCCCAGGGTAGGGGAGTCCAAAACTAGGGGGCATAGATTTAGGGTGAGAGGGGAAAGATTTAAAAGGGACCTGATGGGCAACTTTTTCACGCAGAGCGTGGTGAGTATATGGAACAAGCTGCCAGAGGAAGTGGTTGAAGCAGGTACCAGCGTATCATTTAAGAAGCACTTAGATAGGTACATGGAGGGGCGGGGCTTAGACGGATATGGGCCGAATGCAGGAAATTGGGACTAGCTGGGTGGACCTTATGGTCGGCATGGACTTGTTGGGCCAAATGGCCCGTATCCGTGCTGTATTGCTCTATGACTCTATGAATGCAAACATAAATATTAAATAGCTCAAGAAAATAGAACCGTACCTGACTCTTAGAAAGAAACAACTTAAGTTCATGGTACAGGTTTGCCACAAGATCTAAATGACATCAAAAAGGGTCCCAAACTGTTTAATAGCCAAAGATACCATTTTTAAAATATAGTCATTAATGTGTAACATATTTTGCACATTGCGATGAAAGGTCTTACAAAAAGCAGTGAAACAAATGACCAGGTTATTTGGTTTAATGACACTGATTGAGTAATAAATATTGGATCAGACACTGAGGAGAGCATCCTTGCCTATCTTCATATCGTACCATGGGATCTTTTGCAGTTATCCAGAAGACAAGAGAGGCCTTGGTTTAACATCTTATCAAAAAGACAGCATCCCAGTCTATTATAATTCCCTTGGTTTTGCACTGAAGTGTCAGCCAGGTTTATCTGTTTAAGTCTTTGTATTAGGGCAGGAATTCCAGACTGAGAAAGAATTCATGATGAAGAAAACTAGTCCCTAAGACCTACTGGTGTCAACTATAACCTTTGACTTGTATCTGGTAGAGATTGCACTGGGCAGTGGTGAGAAAGTCCAATTTGTTGAGGTCTCTGTCTCATTTAAACTTGGCAAGTGAGTTGCAGGCTACTTCAAGGTCAGTCTGGAGCAGATGCAGCACGGTGACAATACCAGACAATCAAGCTATTGACTCCCGGGAAAGCATTGACTGGAGCACCAGGATAACAAGTTCCTGGTGTTCTCTAGATGTTGTAATGGGACCTGCAGCATCTCCATGTGTTGTCATTGCAATGCAACATCCTGTCATATTGTTGAAATACAAAAACTTATTAAAAGTAATCAACCTGAAATATTAACTCTTTTTCTCTCTACAGATGCTGCCTGTCCTGTGGGCATCCCTGGAATTTCTCATTTTATAAATGTCATGTGTATCCTTGTGTACATTTTAAGTGCACCACCTCAGCTATTTTTCCATCACAATATACTTTCAGGAGAAGTTCAGAAGAAAAAGCAGTACATTTGAACAGAGTACACTCTTCACAAATTTAAACACAGCATCAAAGCATTGGATACTACCTTGTAATGTCTTTCAGAGCCATTGGTGACTGGTATACCATTTCTCAGCCATTGATAACGTGGCATTGGTATGCCAATTGCAGTACATTCCAATATCAGAGTATCCCCTACCATTAGTTTCTGGGCTTGTGGTTGATTTATAATCTGGAGCCTGGTCTCATTGGTAAAGAATCTTCTTCCTGGAAAGAAAACAATTTTATCATTATTGGCTGCTCACCATATATATAGTCTTTGTCTATTCTGTAGGCATAGAATAAAAACTTTATGTGCAAGTCAGAGCAACTGGCTGGGTGGCGGTGGCAGTAGCAGTGAAGTTGTGCTAAAAATAAAACTTAGAGATTAACAAAATGAGGGAGGTAATGGAGAGAAAGTAACTATGTCAGATGAACCATATATTACAGCACAGACTGTGATTAGCCGTGCCCTTCGCATAATCTTTAGGAAACTGAAAGAATCAGATGTTGCTTTGAAATATGGTTAAAAAAAAGCATTAATCTTTACAAAGGAGCAGAAAGTTGGGAGACACAAGAAACTGCAGATGCTAGAATCTGGAGCAAAAAACGAGCTGCTGGAAAAACTCAGTGGGTCAGGCAGCATCTATGGAGGGAAATGGACAGTCGATGTTTTGGCTCCTCAAAGTGTCGACTGTCTATTTTCCTCCACAGATACTGCCTGACCTGCTGAGCTCCTGCAGCAGCTTGTTTTTTTAGAAAGATGGCTGCCGTTGGCAAGACCAGCATCTACTGCCTATCTCCAGTTGTCAATGATGGAGAGGTGAGCCTTCTACTCTAATGCTATAGTACTGCTAGATGGAGCATGCCAGGACTTTGACCCTGCAACATGACACAATTATATTTAATATGAAGGGAAATGGAGCTGATGCTGTTCCAGTGCAACACTTACCCTTGCCCATTTTGGTGGTGCAGGTTGCAGGTTTGGAAGATGTTTCAAAAGCAGTCTCAATGAGTTGCTACAGTGCTTCTTGCACCTGGTACATTAAGCAGGCATATGTGGAAATGGCAGTTGTCTGTGTGCATGGGGCTGAATGGTGCGGGATGATATAAAAAGTGGTGGATGCATTGTTCATCAAGTGGATTCTTGGTTATTTGAGTGTGGTTGTGCTGTTTAGGAGTTGTATAGCACATTACTGACTCATGCCATGTTGGCAGTGGAGAGGATTTAAAGGAGAACAAGAAGGAAATAACTAGCTACAAAATACCCCATCTCTGGTGAGGTCCAGTAGCAAAGGTAGGTATACGGTTGGTCCTAAATCATTATTTCATTGAGAAATAAAGACTCTTTGAGAAGGATGATTCATCTGTGGCTAACTGAGGAAGTTGATATGAGGATGATGGTATCAAGAACTGGAGTGTTAATGACTGAAAGATTGGAGCTGTTGGGAGAAAGATTAGTTAGCCAGGAATTAAGCTGCAGAGCTTATTTATGGTACCTTCAGTGCATTAACCTCTACAATTCCCCTGGCCAGATGTGTGCTATTATAATATGCCTAATCTGGCAAAAATGCACGTAACATTAAATGTTTTTAATTGTAAATTACATCATAAAACATTTAAGGGGTTATTACCAGGGCATACAAATTATTGTTCTCAACAAAGAGCCGTGAGTCAAGCCAACTATTGTTAGGTTTTTACCAAAGTGCATGCTTTTCATAGCCAGACAGTGGTTGTCTAAAGCGTAGGAGGTCATGATTTGCAAGCCCAGACAACTTAGGCTACTGGCACATTGCCTGAAATAGTGCTCCTTAGAAGTAGTTCGAAACACTTTTTTATATAAATTGATGATTAGTACCCAGACTACAAGATATCTAAAACAAAAACAAACAGAACATGCTGAAAATACTCAGCAGGGAAGAGAAACAGAAATGACAAAGGGTCTCCAACCTGAAACGTTGACTCTGATTCTCTTCCCACAGATGTGGCCTGATCTGCTGAGCATATTCAGCATTTTCTGATTGTGTTTCAGATTTCCAGTATTTGCAGTTCTTTTGATTTTTGCTCAGACTATAAGGTATCTTTTTCTTGATATCCTCATCCCAAGCAATGAATAATCTTCATAACTACTAGTCTGAGGTGATTAATAGTGAGACATTTATTTGTTCCCTTCATTCAGGTTAGCTGAGAAGAGGGTCACAAATTCTGTAGCCCAGAGTGCTGACTTTCATTGGCAACTGTTTAAGACCTTTGGAGGAAAAAACTGAGCCCGGCTCGAAGCTGCCCCATCAATCACCTTAAACATTCAGTCATTCCGATGCACGATGGCTGCACTATGTTCTACAAAATGGACCTGACCAACTCAGCAAGGCTTCCTCAACATCTATCCTTAAGAGAAGGGCAGCAGGTGCAAGGATCAAACACCATCTGTAGGTTTCCTTCCAGGTCACAGAGCATCCTTACTTGGAAGTAGGTTGCCATTTTGTCATTGTTGTCAGTTAAAAATCCTGGAACTCTCCACCTAACAGTACAGTGGAAATTTGTTCCAATATACAGACCGCACTAATTCAAGGAGGTGGTCCATTTCAATCTTCAAAACTGCAACTGGGAATGGGCAATAGATTCCACTTTTCCCAGTAATCCCCATAATTAGAGAATAAATATAAAAATTCCTTTGTTGGACAGAGCTGACTTGTAATGTTCAGCATGGAGCCAGAGATTGCATCTTAAAAACTATTTGATGGTCCACACCCAGATCCAGTCAATCAACTTCAATCTCGGCTACTGAAGAGATTTCTTTAAAGTCAGTCCCACCCAGCTGATGGAGTTAGGCTTCATTGAGTTATTACTGGCTGACCTTTTGTTCAAAGCCGATGTTAAGAAAACATCACATATATTTTTATATAAGAATGCATATTTTACTGTGTTGACTATTGTTGAGGTGGCCAGGGTGGAAGCAGCATTGCAACAGTTAGACAAGTAGTAATCCATAAGTAGACATGTTACAAAACAGAAGGCCGTCACATGTTATGTTACAAAATGGAGAACTGATTAGGTATCCTGCGACTTAACCACATCCCTCTTCTGTGGTCTTACAGACAGAACTGACTAGTTGAGCCTCTGCTTATTGGTACTGAGGCAGTTTGAGCTGGATACCCAAGATCATGGAATACTTGGCCCATTGCTCTGGCTCAGAGACAGTGGAAAGGGTGTCTGGTAGGGGTAGCTTGTGACTCCAAAGAAAAATACCATGGATGGATCATGCTACAACTCATTTACACATTCATTGCATCTGATGCCATGATAAGCTACATGAATGAAGTGAAAGGGCTTTAATCAAATTCTATTGCACTTCAAAATTTATTATCTTCCATTTAACAAATCCAGTCTGTGCTACCACGTGTCTATATAGAAGCAGCTCTTGGCCATGATAGAGGTAGGATAATTTACTGGTATTGTCATGGAGTTGCCATCAGAATTTAAGCCAACACTCTCTGAAGGGAGTTGTAAGAAAACTGCTTGTGCAGTTCTTTTAGTTTATCACTTCAAATTTCTCTTGTGATGAGACGAAAAGTTAAAAGGCCTTCAATCACCTCAGTATCACCCAAGGCAAATGCAGTTCAAGTTTTTCTCTGTAGATCCAGTCCGCATTTTGAAGTAAAAGAAAACTTTTGTACTGTTTCATATATTTGCATGGACATGGACATACCATTAACATTCCTGAAATGCAACCCAATTACATTTCTTTATAAGTCAATCATTATTGCAATTGATACCAACAATTAAGTAACATAATTTGAAAGTGATTTCTAAATTGACACATCATTTGAACAGTAGTTGAAGAAAGTGTTTACATAGTTTTCTAATAAAGGCTTGCATATCCCAAGTTTATTCTAAGTAGCTATGCAGGGTTGTTGCCTGGATTTGGAGTATTTCAGTTATAAGGAGAGTCTGGAGCAGCTGGAATTGTTTTCTCTGGAACAGCAGAGGATGAAGAGTGACTTGATGAAGATATACAGTACATAATTATGAGGGGGATAGATGGGGTAGATAGTAACAATCTTTTTCCTTTGGTGGGGTATCTAAGAGAATATAGGTATAAAGATGAGGAGTAGAACGTATAGAGAGGATATGAGGGGGAATTTTTTCCACACAGTGAAATGCACTGCCTGAAGAGATGGTCGAGGCAGCTACTCTCACAACATTTAAGAAGCATCTAGAGAAGCACTTGAATTGCCAAGGTGTAGAAGGCCACAGACCAAATGAGGGGAAATAGCACTAGTCTAGATGTTCAATAGTTGACAAGGACAAAGTGAGCCAAAGTTCCTGTTTCGGTGCTGTACGACTCTATGACTCTATGTTTTGGGAAAGGAAGTAAGGAGACATCAGGTGTCAGGTAACCAAAAGGTGGATTTCAAATTAACAGTATGACAGTATACTGGTGCCTCTCCTTTATTCTTAATCCTGTGTCAACACCAGACTAATGACATTCATTGCTCTACAGGAGCATAACCAAGCTTGCTCTTTTATTCGCTCAATGTCCTTGGGCACACACCTCCCAGCAAAATCCAATGCAGCTATGAAGCCAGTCAAACCTGGCTAACTCCTCTTCCCACGTTATTCAACTGTAACACACCTACTCCTGACTTAGCAATGATTACTGGCAAGGCCAACACTTATTGCCCTTGAGAAGGTTATGTTGAGTTGCTTTGTTGAACTGCTGCAGTCCATCTGGTGAAGTACTCCCACAATGCTCTTGGAGTTCCAGGATTTAGAACCAGTGATGATGAAAGATTTATTTCCAAATCAGGATGCTGCATAACTTCGGTATGAACATGCAGTGATGGCGCTCCAGTGCACCAGAACCCTTCATTTTCTTAGTGGTAGAGATTTCATGTTTGGAAGGTGCTGTCAGAGTACCTGGGTGAATAATTGCAGTATGTTTGTAGATTGCACATCATACAGTAATGTGGGGAGTGAATATTTAGTGATGGATGTATTTGCAATCAAGTGGGCTGCTTTGTCCTGGATGGTTTCAAGTTTCTTGAGTGTTGTTGAAGCTGCACTCATCCAGACAATTGTAAAGTATTCCATTGCATTTCTCATTGTGCCTGTTAGACGTGGAAAGGTTTTGAGGTGTCGGGAGGCAAGTCACTCACCACAGCACACCGAGCCTCTGACTTGCTTTTGTAGCCATGCAATTTATATGGCTGGTCCAGTCAAGTATCTAGTCAATGATAACCCTCAAGGATATCAATGGTGGGGGACTCATCAATGGTAATTAAAATAGAATGTTAGGAGTAGGTTAGACTCTTTCTTGCTGGAGATAACATTGCCTGGCACCATTGCAGCATGAATATTACTTGCCACTGATCAAACTATACATGAATGTTGTCAAGATCTTGCTGAATGCAGGTGTAGATTGCTTCATTTGCTTGTGAGTGGCAAATGGAACAATATGCAATCACCAGTGAACACCCCTACAACTGACCTTTTGATGGAAGAAGGGTCACTAATGAAGCAGCTGAAAATGGTTGGCCCTACGACAATGCACTGAGGACCTCCTGCAGTGATGCCCTGGGGCTGGGATGATTGACGTCCATCAAACACAACCATCTTCCTTTATTGAGGTATGGCTGTTGGAGTGCTTTCCTCTTCACGTCCATTGACTTCAGTTTTACCAGGACTTCTTGAAGCCACACTTGGTCAAATTAATATCAATATGTCTAGGAAACCGATTTACCCCTCACTCTCACCTCATGTCTGAAATTCAGTTCTTTGGTCCAAGTCTGGACCAAGACTGTGATGAAGACTGGAGTGAGATTCCTGAATCGGCATCAGTGAGCAGATAAATCAGTGACTAAGTGCTACTTGATAGCATTATTGATAACACCTTCCATTGCAGATGATGACTGATCGCATAGACCTATTGGGCACTAATTAACCAGATAGAATTTTTTCTGCTTTTTGTAAACAGGACATTACTGGGCAATTACTACGCACATAGTTGCGTAGATGCCAGTGTTGTAACTGCATTGGAACAATTTGTTTAGATGATTGTCTAATACTGGAGTGCAAGTCTTCCATACTACAGCCAGAATGTTTTCTGGTCTTACGACATTTATTGTATCCAATGTTCTTATCTGTTTCTTAATACCATCTAGAAGAGGCTGGGTGGCTTCTTTGATAGTGGAGATCTCAGGAGGAAGCCAAGATGGATTGTGCACTCACCACCTCTGGCTAAACATCTTTGCAAATTTTTCAATCTGTCTTCAGCATTCACAAGCTGAATGCTACCATTGTTGAGGATGTTCTTGGAGCACCTTCCTTCCATTAGTTGTTTAATTGTTCACCACCATTCACTACTAAACTGTTCCAGGATTGCAGAGCTTTGATCTGATCCACTTAGCTCTGTTCCATTGCATGCTATTCTTAATGTAACTCTACACAGACTGAGACCTCCCAGTCAGTATGCATTTGCCATACACAGTGCTCTGCACTTACAAGCTGAAGTGAAGCTCTGGGTAATTCTCAGAACTGATATATAACACTTAATACCTGTAATGAATCATATTGAGAATAAACCATTGTTTTTCAACAGTAGGCTATGGAATATGTTACATATTACATTCTACAGCAAATGAAATTTTCCAGCAGAAGTTGTAACTCACCGCCGGCAGCACTGAAATTATAAACCTCCAGTTGTGCCCAGAGGCTGAATTCAAAAAAGCAGCCACTGTTCACTCTGCAGATGTACCATCCTGTGTCATTTATACTGACTGGATTAATCACAAGCTCTGGAGTGTTACCATTTGGAACCTGTTTATCAACAAAAACATAAATTGTTAAATAATTAAGTAATTCCAAAAATAATTACAGAATGACAACATCATGAGCAAGGCCAGCAGTTATTGCCTATTCCAAGGTGGTGTAGAACAGCCTTTTTGAATTGCTGTAGTCCTACTGCTAAAGGTGGGATCTGGGTTTCAGATTCAGCAATGACAAAGACATTGCAATATACGTATTTCAAGTCTCAATGACATGTTTGTTGGAGGAAAACCTGCAGGAGGATGTGTTCCCAGCTGCCTCCTACCCTTGTCCTTTGAGGTGGTAGAAGCCATAGAAGGAGAAGCCTGTAGGAGAAGCCTGGGCAAGTAGCAGCTGTGCATTTTATAGATGGTACTCACTACACCCTGTTGATTGAGGAACTGAATATTCACGGTGGTAAATTTGGTACCAATCAAGTGGGCTGCTTTATTCTTGATGGCATGGAGCTTTTTGGGTGTTGATGGAGCTGCACTCAATCAGGCAGGTAAAGAGCTCTCCATTACTTTCCTAACTTTGCATTGTATATGGTAGGACGGTTTTGAGTATCAGGAGGTGAACTACTTGTTGCTATGTCCCTTCTTCCGGTCTCAATCCACTTTTATTAATAGTTTTCCCATGATATTCCAAATAAAAAATTGCTAATACCAGTCCTTTTTACAACATATTCTCTTACCAAGTTCCAACATTAGATCCTTTATTTAATATTAGTGTTGGTTGATTCTGATTTGACCTGAAACATCATGCCACATGTATTTTAAGAATCTTGTTATTATGCAGGACATCTGAAGACTAGAAACAGCACAGAGGAAAGGCAAAATGGTTGATCATTCATATCAAGAGCCTGAGTTATAAGGAAAGACTGGAAATATTTGTGTTTCCTGTAATGGAGTGCCTGAGGAGGTGTATGATATTAGACAGAGTAAAAAAAATATTAATGCAAAATACTAATTAAAATTAAGCTGTGGGTAGAGGGCAAACAGTAACAGAATATAACTTGCATTTTAATTTTGGGATTCAGCACGTTGCAACAAAGCAATTTAGACTCTCATAAAAATAAAATCCCAGCATATCAGAATCAATACAATTATAAGCCATTCAAGGAGCCAGAGTGCACTTGATTGAAAAACAAAAGGACATAAATACTGTGCAAATGTAAAACTAATTAATTGCTTTTATAACCAAAGCATATAAAAAAATAATAATTAAGAGCAGGAGTAAGTCATCGGGCTCCTTGGGCCTACTCTGCCATTCATCAAGATCTTGGCTTATCTTCTGCCTTAGCTCCATTTCTTGCTGTGTCCCCTTATTCCTTGATTCCATTAATATCCACAAACCTATTGATCTTTGTGTTGAACGAACTCAATGACTGAGCTACCACAGCCCTGTGGTTAGAGAATTCCAAAATTTCACCAGCCTCTGAGTGAAGAAATATCTCCACCCGAAGTTGCCTACCCCTTAGTCTGAGATCCCTGCTTCTGGGCTCCTCAGACAGGGGAAGCATTTTCTGTGCATCCACCCTTTTGAAGCCGGTAATAATTATGAAAAATTCAGTAATGTCACCTTGTATTGTCCTAAACTTAAGAGAATACAGGCCTCTAGATTCAATTCCATATCACACACACCTGACTTAAAAATATATTGTTGTATCTAAACTCTGGAACTCCCCACCCAAGAGCTGATGAAGTACTTTCACTGGAAAGACAGTACCTCATCACCATCCTTTTGAGGGCAATTAACAATGGGCAATTAAAGATAGTCTTGTCAGTGATGTTACATTAACAATAAATAAATAAAAGGAAAAATGACCCTATCCAAACCCTACAGCTAAGGAGTCACCACACTGGAGATGAAAGGTTGATGACCATAATATCTGACAGTGCAGCTCTGTGGCAATTCCCATTTGCAGCCTGAAAACAATTTCAGATTGCTATGATACTACATATACATCCTATTTTTCAGTTGTTTTAACAATATCAATTTCAGATCAGCAGTTCCAGTTATCATGTATTATAAGTTGGTAACTACAGAAATGACTTGCAGATCACTGCTTCTGATTTATAATATGCAGATAGAAACAGAGTTATCATCTCAAGTCAATAAACAAATCCACATTTATGGATCTGATATGTTAACTCCTCTCTCTTCACAAATGTTCCTTGACATTACTGAGTTTTTTCAGCATTTTTGCTTTTCCTGCTTTATGTTGCTTGGTCATGATTCCAATACAGACAGCTAGGAGAGGGATTTGCACTTGTATGTTAATATTCTAGTTTACTGGATTTTGGTAAAATGCATATGGCAAGTGAAATAGAGTAAAATGGCCTCCCTGGTGGGATTTCACGTTGTTAATAAGATTAAGACATGATTCAATTAAGCTACTGCAGTGCAAAACTAGCCTCTGGGACTAATTACTCCTCTTAATCAATGGTTAATGTAATCTCTGCACATTCAATAATAAAAAAATTGAGGGAATAAACTATTAAGCCCTTAATGTTAAAACAAAGATCTCTTGAAAACCAAATCAGGGTCAGGAGTAGGAACAGACTCTCAGAGCAGGAGGGTAACGATGGATAGGTATGAGGCTCGTGCTTTTGTAAACAGAATCTAAATAAATACAGGATTATACATTGGAAAGTTCTAAATTTTCTTTGGAGCAATCTGGAATGGAACAGAAAAGGAAACAAATGAGAAACAAAAGGTGGAACAGAAAAAGCAAATTAAGGGAAGTCAGCAAGAAGAAAACTAACATTCAAATTAGGTTGAATGCAAAGATTTGAAATCAGTAAGCTCATTTTAAGATTCAGTAACTCCATACAAATATGTTCACTCCTTCACTATACTGCATTCCTGATCATGGGTGTGCCACTGCAGAATAGTTTATGGAGAAATTGCATGTCTCATTTATAACGATGGAACTTGCAGTTCAATAAACAATCATGTTTCATCCTGTGAACGTAATTCAGCAGTATCCACTTACTTGTATTGACACGTGGTGTGACATTTTGCCACAGAAATGTTACAGAATGACCATCTCCCACAAGAAAGAGTCTAACTTACTGCCCCTTGATCTTCAGTAGCTTTGCCATTACCAAATTGCTCGCCATCTGCATCATACACATGATGATAGAGAGTCATACAGCACTTTGACCCACCAACTTTTACCGATGCACCATAGAAAGCATCCTATCTGGATGTATCACGGCTTGGTACGGCAACTGCTCTGCCCAGGACCGCAAGAAGCTGCAGAGTTGTGGACACAGCCCAGCGCATCACGGACACCAGCCTCCCCTCCTTGGACTCTGTCTTTACCTCTCGTTGTCTTGGTGTAGCAGCCAGCATAATCAAAGACCCCATCTACCCGGGACATTCTTTCTTCTCTCCTCTTCCATTGGGTAGAAGATACAGGAACCTGAGGGCACGTACCACCAGACTTAAGGACAGCTTCTACCCCACTGTGATAAGACTATTGAATGGTTCCCTTATACAATGAGATGGACTATGACCTCACAATCTACCTTGTTGTGACCTTGCTCCTTATTGCACTGCACTTTCTCTGTAGCTGTGATACTTTAATCTGTACTGTTACTGTTTTTACCTGTACTACATCAATGCACATTGTACTAACTCAATGTAACTGCACTGTGTAATGAATTGACCTGTACGATCGGTTTGTAAGACAAGCTTTTCACTGTACCTCGGTACAAGTGACAATAATAAACCAATACCAAGTCCATGCCAACCAACAAGCACCCGTCTACTCTGATCCTACACTAATCCCTTTTTTTTTGTTTTACCATTGATCAGAAATTTACATAGACCAACCACATAAATAGTGCAGTTATAAAGGGTGGATATTCTGTTAGTGATTAGTTACCTTACTTTTCGACCAGCTCCAAGTTTTGGAATAGACTCCACGTTCATGGATGAGTTCAGCTCCAATATAACTCAAGAAGTTTGAAACCATTCAGAACAAAACGTTTTTGTTTTGCATCATCCCCCATCACAAAATTTCACTCACTCCACCACCAGATAGCTGGAGCATTTATCATCAGTAAAAGCACTGCAGTTACTTGCCAGGATTTTCTAAATAATTCAGAAACCTACAGTTTCTATGACCCAGCATGTGTGTGGTATACCATCACTTACAAGTTCCCATCAAAATCACACACTATCTGGACTTAAAAAGATATATCCTGTTCATTCACTGTTATTGGGTCAAAATCCTGGAACTGCCTAACCTACAGCTCTCAGTAAGTACATTCATTAGACAATGGCAGTGGTTCAAGAAGGCAGTTTTTCTCCTCTTTCTCCAGGTCAATTAAGGATGAGCAACAAGTGTTGGCTTTTCCAGTGACATCACATCTCATGACTAAATAAAAATCGAATAAAACTAGTTAAGGCATGAGACATTCAGGTGATGGCCTTGACCACAGTCAAAACTTGCTGATTTAATTTGAATTATAGACAATAGACAATAGGAGCAGAAGTAGACCATTCGGCCCTTCGAGTCTGCACCGCCATTTTGAGATCATGGCTGATCCTCAACAATCAATATCCTGTTCCTCCCTTGTCCCCATATCCCTTGATTCCCCTATCTATAAGAAACCTATCTAGCTCCTTCTTGAAAGTGCCCAGAGAATTGGCCTCCACTGCCCTCTGAGGCAGTGTATTCCACAAATTCACAACCCTCTGGGAGAAGAAGAGAGAAATGGCCTAGCACTTATTCTTAAATCATGTCCCCTGGTCCTGGACTTCCCCAACATCTGGAACATATTTCCTGTCTCTATCTTGTCCAATCCCTTAATAATCCTGTATGTTTCAATCAGATCCCCACTCAATCTTCTCAATTCCAGCGTGTACAATCCCAGTCTCTCCAACCTCTCAGCATAAGACAGTCCCGACATCCCCGGAATTAACCTCGTAAACCTACGCTGCACACCCTCTATAGCCAGGATATCCTTCCTTAACCCTGGAGACCAAAATTGTACACAATACTCCAGGAGTGGTCTCACCAGGGCCCTGTACAAATGCAAAAGAATCTCTTTGCTTTTGTACTCAATTCCCCTTGTAATACAGGCCAACATTCCATTAGCCTTCATCACTGCCTGCTGCACTTGCTCATTCACTTTCAGTGACTGATGAACAAGGACTCCTAGATCCCTTTGTATTTCCCCCTTACCTAACTCCACACCATTCAGATAATAATCCGCCTTCCTGTTCCTGCTCCCAAAGTGGATAACCTCACACTTATCCACATTAAACTTCATCTGCCAAGTATCTGCCCACTTACCCAACCTATCCAAATCACCTTGAATTCTCCTAACTTCCTCTACACATGTTGCACTGCCACCCAACTTTACAGATTTCATACAGGGGAAAAGATTGAGGCACACATGACCAACAGTCTACAATTCCAAACAAACCCAAAGCCCAATGTAATTAAAACAAAGCCTGTCAGAAATCAAAAATTCAAATGTTTAAAAGCTTTCTAAATAACAAGAAAAAGACAAAACAAATTTTGTTACCTTCGCAGGTAACAGATCTCCAGCTGGGTGGCAAGTTGGATTGACAATATTGCATTTCATATAAGGTTAGGCTTGAAATTGGGCCTTGTTAAGCTTCACCTTCAGCTGCTATTAGGAGGTTCTAGATGATGCTCTTCACTAACTTAAGTTGTTATTGATTTTTAAGGTGGGCAGTAAGCTAACAATGTTCACCAATGACCACAAAATCCTGCCATTGGGTCTGCCAGAACAAGCACTATCCCAGCATGGTTTGACTCTGAATTGATCCAGGACCTACCTTTGTAGGTAGAATGGCCAGATTTGGAAAAGTATACAAAAGGCATAATGGGCTAATATTATACAGGGTAGCCAATTCCATATTTAAATATAGGATGCACAATCCAATACAGGGCCATTGGCAATTATTCTCCTTCTCTCCCTCTCCCTCCCTCCGCCAGGCCCATTTCCTCCAGCTCCCTCCTTCCATTCCTCCATTCCAAGCACTTTTGCCCCCCTCATCTTCCTCCTTTCTTCTCACTCTTCTCTGTGCTCCAACCCTCCATCCTCCCTCCATTCTCTCTCAATCTCTTACAAAGAATTATTGAAATTTACAGCTTAGGAGAAATCAGTTCTGTGCCTGATTTCTCCTGCCCCTACTGATCTCATTTGGGTCAACCATTGCCTCATTTAAATAAGCGTTGGGAAGGACATTAGAAATGACCAGAAGGCTCCCTGACTTATGGAGAGAAAATAAAATCACCTGGGCATTTTACCTCTTGATTGGAATCCAGTGATCCTAGAATCAAAGTGCAGGTACTGTGCAAAGACTAAATCTGGGTTACCCAGAGATGAAGTGGTGTTGGGCACGGTGGAAGTTTGATGCCAATATCATCAGAAGAACAGCAGAGGACAGGGAAGTAAACTACAAATATATGGTTAAATTAAATGATGCCTGTTTTTATGTGAAAGCCATTTTGTATCCATCACCTCTGCATTCTTTCTGAACCATTGATATTCAACATTCGGATGCCCTGTTGCTTCGCAATAGAGTCTCACTGCCTGGCCGGCCAGAACTGCCTGGGAAACTGGCTGAACGAGAATCTTCAATGAAGCTGAAAAAAAAAATTAAGATTCAAAATCATTAAGCCATTTGGTGGGCTACATCCTAAGCACTGAAGCAGAACCAGAAGCATCCAAAAGTTACGCAGCATTAGTGGGAGAGAAAGAGAGCCAATGTTTTCATGTCAATGACCCTTCATCAGAACTAGAAAAATGTAAAGACAAGCGCATTTTAAGTTGCAGAGAACGGAGGGAACATCTGCGACAGGCTGCAAGCAAAAGTTGTCAAGGTAACAACTATTTTAAAAACAGCTGGAACAAAATGATACAGAAACAGTTTAAAATGTAATATATTGAAATAGAGAGGACCAGTCACATCTATGGCAAAAAGGGCTGTAGACCCGAAATAGCTAAATCCTGAGAGTTGTCACGTGCCTAGTCTGAAGATGAGGTGCTGTTCCACCAGCTTTTGCCAGGCATCATTGGAGCAAAGGAGGTCAAAGACAGAAAGTAGGACAGAGAATTACTGTGATAGGTGACTGGAAACTCAAGATTGCCCTTGTGACTGAACATTGGTGTTCTGCAAAGCAGTCACCCAATTGCATTTGGTTTCTCCTTGTAGAGGATGCAACATCACTAGCACTGAATGCAATACACTAAATTGGAAGAAATGCAAGTGAATTGCTCTTTCACCTGGAAGGGCTCCTTGAGTCCCTAGAGAGTGGGAAGGAAAGAGACTAAAAGGGCAAGTGTTGCATCTCCCATGGCTGCTGTGAGAAGGGGAGTAGTTGGCGAAGGTGGAAGAGTAGAGCAGGCAGTCAGAGGGGACAGTGCTTTCAGAATGCTGAAAAAGGGGGGTTAAGTGTGAAGCATAAATTCATTTGCACTTCTTCTGATTTAGTGTATTATATTCAATGCTCACAATGTGGAATCCTCTACATTGGAGAAACCAAACACAGGTTGGGTGATCACTTTGTAGAATACCTCCACGCATTCTGCCACAGCCACATTTTGTCTCAAAGTTATTAACTCACTACACTAGCTGCTAATCCGGTATGCTCTCAAGCTGAATTTTGAGAGGACTCAATGAAATTTGAAGACATAATGAAGACTTGAGCTAAGTAATCGACAGCTAATATCAGAGATGCCAAGGAGCTTGGGTAAACTTTCACTTTGAAAAGTACCTTAGTGATGTGCCTCTGTAGCCAAGTCAGAAGTATGACGGAGACCCAGCAGTGAACTGGAATACATATTTTTTAAACCACACAAAGCTTTCACTCTTTTGTAAGCCTATAAAGTTCTCTGGGTTAAGTTAATCAACATTTAACACCAATGCACTGAGCCAGCACTATCCACATACCTTAAAATAGAACCAGCTCCTGCAATCTATGTAGGGCAGTAATTCACACATTAAAGGCAGCTTCTCACCCTAAATAAGTGTATACTCTAACCACCCATTCTCAGAATGGTTCAGAATAAGCGACTGTAAACAAAGGCAGTAAATGTAGTGCCATTCTTGGTCCACAAATGGTCTTGTTTTATTCAGTCAGAAGACTCTGAAAATCAGCATCATTCAGAAAATATTCCTCCAAACACCATGAACACAGAACTGAAACCAACCTGAAGCTCTCAGAAGCTGAAAAGCTTCAGTGTGCCCCATAGCTTGAAGGAAATCCAAGAGGTCTCTCACAGTCACACCCCTGCTGCCCATCAAGTGGAGCAAACTTCGGCTGGGGCTTCCATCTGGGTCCAGCGTTTTCAATGAGCATTTGTCGAGGTCCTCTGAACTGGAAAAAGAATGTTTACATCTTTGTGACATCTTTGAGATTGTGAAAGAAATTGACAAAGTATATAAACTATTTTTTTATGTTTGCAAAAGGCTTAACCAATGAGATGTACTGATGGAACCAAGGTGGAAAACTAGGTAAATTGTTTCATGTTATAAAGTAATAAACTGAAGCTTTAAGGTAATTTTTATAATGTGTTCAAGAGATAACTAATGTACTTATATAAAAGGAAGGATTGCCCACATTACCTTCCACCTCCTCCTCCTCTGCCTCCTTCTTCCTGAATCTCACATAGAGACTGTGGTCTACATATTAAACCTTCTACAGGTTCAGACCTCACTGCTGCACAATACGGGCATTGCAAGCAGGAGTTGACCACTCAGACGACACCAAGATAGGTGGAGGAGTAGGGAGTATTGAAGAAACAGAAAGGTTGCAGAGAGACCTAGATAGTTTAGGAGAATGGGCAAGGAAATGGCAGATGAGATTCAATGTTGAGAAATGTGCCGTTGTACACTTTGGAAAAAGAAATAAAAGGGCAGATTATTATCTAGAAGGGGAGAAAATTCAAAGTACAGAAGTACAAAGGGGCTTGGGGGTACTCGTGCAGGATACCCTAAAGGTTAACCACCAGGTCGGATCGGCAGTAAGGAAAGTGAATGCTATGTTGGCATTCATTTTGAGAGGTATAGTGTATAAAAGTAGGGAAGTGTTGATGAGGCTCTACAGGGTACTGGTGAGGCCTCATTTGGAATACTGTGTGCAGTTTTGGGCCCCGTATCTTAGGAAGGATGTACTAATGTTGGAGAGGGTTCAGAGGAGATTTATGAGGATGATTCCCAGAATGAAAGGGCTTACATATGATGAGCGTTTGTCGGCTCTTGGACTGTACTCACTGGAGTACAGAAGAATGAGAGGGGACCTCATAGAAACATTTAGAATGTTGAAAGGACTGGACAGAGTAGATGTGGCTAGGCTGTTTCCCTTGGTGGGTGAGTCCAGGACCAGAGGGCACAATCTTAGAATTAGGGGGTACCAGTTTAATACAGAGATGAGGAGAAATTTCTTTAGCCAGAGGGTAGTGAATTTATGGAATTCCTTGCCACGTACAGCAGTGGAGGCCAAATCATTGGAGGCATTTAAGGAGGAGATAGATAGGTATCTAATTAGTCAAGGTATCAAGGGATATGGGGATAAGGCCGGAAACTGGGGCGAGAAAGGAATTTTTTTTTTTCTTTTTCTTTTTTTTCTTTAGCTCATAGAGCAGACTCAATGGGCTGAATGGCTTACTTCTGCTCCCTTGTCTTGTGATCTTGTGAAGGCCTGCTCCAGCATTGAAAAAGATCATGGTCAATCTGACTGTAACCTCAACTCTGCATTCCTGTCCACCTGTGATAACCATTCAATTCCTTGCTTATCATATATCTATCTACCTCTGCCTCAAAAGTATTCAAATAGTGTTTCTACTGCCCTTTGGGAAAGAGAGGATCAGAATCAGAAAGAGATTTATTATCACTGACTTATATGATGTGAAATTTGTTGTTTTGTGGCAGCAGTATAGTGCAAAGATATAAAATTACTATAAATTACGAAAATAAATAAAGTGCAAAAAATACAGGAATAATGAGTTCCAAAGACTCAAGACCTTCTGCGAGAAGAAGTTTTGCCTCATTTTTGATGTAAATAGGCAACACCTTACTTTTAAACACCAGCACCTTATTCTAGATCTTCTTTACTTCCAAACTGTCGAGAGCTCTCATGATCTTCTCTGGAAGATATTTCAAGCATGTCCCTTCTCACTGTACTATGCCTAACCTTTCCACATAAAAAACCTATACATTTCAATTATTAGTCCAGTAAGCCTTCTCTAAATTGCTTCCAACATCTTGACGTCTTTCTTTAAGTAAGGAAACCAATAATGCACATAGAATTCAAGATGTGATCTCACCAACATTTGGTATAACTGAAGCCTAACCTGCCCATTTTTATATTCAATTTCCCTCATAATAAATAATATCATTATTACTTTTCTTAATTATTTGCTTTACCTGCATACTAGCCTTTTGAGAATCATGCACTAGGACACCCAGATCCTTCTGCATCTCAGAGTTCTACAATCTCTCAACATTTAGATAATGAGCTATAAACAGCACAGAGCCCCTTCATCATGCCAGAGACCCTGACTTGTGACCTAGGCACAGGATGGACAATAATCAGCAACATCCCTATTCATTAAATAAAGCAAAAGTAAATGAAACACTAGCTTATATTATCTCTTCTTAATATCATTTAAACTTTGGCATCCAGATATCATTCTGGTAAATCTTTGTTACACTCTCTCCAGGGCCAATATATCACAAGCCCAGAAATACTGATGGTGCTACAAGTACAGTCTAGCCATGTCTTTGCATAGCTATGACATTACTTATATCTCCCTGTATTCCAGTCCTAGAGTTATACAGCACGGAAACAGACCCTTTGGCCCAACCAATCCATGCCAACCAAGATGCCCCATCCAAGTTAGCCCCAATTACCAGCATTTGACCCATAACCTTTTAAACTTTTCAAATCCATGTACCTGTCCAATTGTCTTTTAAAGCTTGTTATTGTACCTGCCTCAACCACTTCCTCTGGCACCTCATTCCACATACATACCATACTTTGTATTAAAAAGTTGCCCCTCAAGTTCTTATTAAATCCTTCCCCTCTCACCTTAAACCTATGCCCTCTAGTACTTTTCCTGCAATATAGACTGAGTGCATTCACCCTATCTATGCCCCTCGTGATTTTATACACCTCTATAAGATCACCTCTCAGTCTCCTATGCCCTAAGGAATAAAGTCCTAGCCTGTCCAACCTCTCCCTACAACTCACTTCGTCCAGATATAATCTTCTTGAATATTTTCTATGTGTAAATAGTTTAATGATCTATGCATTTGGAACACACTTGCTTCCAGCTTTTCATCATTTACAAAGTGCTTTTATTTGCTTTTATACATCAAATTGATCAACCTCACATATCCCAACACTGAAATCCATTTGCCACAGTTTTGCATTTTATTTCTACGCTTCCATTGACAGTAGTTACAATGCCATCCATCTTTGTGTCAACAGCAAAGACTGATATGTGGCTTTCTTTCCTCATCATCTGTAAATACCTACCATTTATAAACATGGTAAATAGTTGTAGCCACAATACTGCTCTGTCATTTAATAAGACTCACTCTGTATCTCATCCTCTTTCCCAACCAATACCTTTGCACTCAAATTTCCTTAAAATTCAAGGTCTCAGCCTTGAATAAAGTCAATGACCAAACATTCACAGCTTTCTGACATTGAGCATTCCAAAAATTTATTGCTGCCTGCATGAAGGATTTTATCATTATCTCAATTGTAAATGGTCAACCCCCTATCCCAAGTCTATGATCCCCAATTCTAGACTTTCTAGTTTGAAGAGGTAATAGAGCTATTACCTCGCAGTGCCGGAGATCTTGGTTCAAACCTGACCTCGGATGCTGTCCTTGTGAAGTTTGCACATTCTCCCTGTGACCACATGGGTGTCCTCTGGTGATGCAGTTTCCTCCCACATCCCACAGATATGTGAGTTGGTAGGTTCATTGGCCACTGTAAATTGCCCCTAGTGTTTAGCTGAGCTACAGAAGCTGGGAGACATTGTTGAGAATGTGAGGAGAATACAAAGTGGGATTACTGTTCGATTAGTGTAAATGGTTGGCACAAACTTGGTGGGCTGAAGGGCCTGTTTCTGTGCTGCATCGTTTCATGACTCTATGAGGCAATGTTCTGTATTTACCTTGCCAATCCCTGTCATAATCTTGCATGTTTCAATCAGGTCACATCTAATTGCTCTAAAATCCATTGCGTACATGTCAAGCTTCTTCAGTCTCTGTTTATGTGGCAAACCCATTATCCCAAGAATTAATCCAAAAAATCTATGCTGTATAATCCCAATTACCCATTAATATCTGGCATAAATTACACTTGTTAAATCAGGATAAGGCTTAGCTCTGATGCCAATTGTGGTCAAGCAGTCCATGAACACTCATGTCCATGAAATAGCCCAGCAAGCTACTTAGTTTAAGGGCAATTAGGGACAGGCAATAAATGTTGGCCTGATCCTGAAAACTGAATTTTTATAAGTGCATTAATTATGATTTTCAGGGAAGACATCACAGATGGAGACACAAGAAACTGCTGATGTTGGAATCTGGAGCAACACACAAAATGCTGGAGGAACTCACCAGCATAAAAAGGTGGAGGGAAGGGGTGGAGCAAGAGCTGGCAGGGGATGGTTGGATCCATGTGAGGGGAGTGTTAGGCAGATGGGGGAGGGTGGAGAGTAGAACTGGTATCAGAAGCTGGGAGGTGATAGGTGGAAGTGACAAAGGGCTGAAAGTGATGCAATCTCATAGGAGAGGAAGGTGGAGCATGGAATAAAGGGTGGGAGGTGGTGAGGGGAACCAGTGGGAGGAGTGTGAGGCTGATGGGCAGATGGGGAGGGTGGGGAGAGGAAAGAAATATGGTGATGGGGTCCAGGTGGATCAGGAGGGAGAAAAGGGACAGAGGGGGAGCAGTTCCTGGAAGTTGGAGAATTCAATGGGGTTTCTACCCCAACTCCCACCCTCAGGCACAACAGGGATAGAGCTCTCCCGGTCCTCACCTACCAAGCCACCAGCCTCCCCTGCCAACATATCATTCTTTGCAAATTCCGCCTTCTACAATGGTTCCCCTTCCCCCCCCCCCCCCACTCCACTTTCCACAGGGATCATTCTCTCTGCGACTCCCTGGTCCACTCATCCCTCTCCACCCATCCCTCCCCAGGCACTCTCCCCCGTAACCGCAAGAGGTGTAACACCTGCCCCTATACCTCCTCCCTCACCACCATCCAGGGCCCCAAACAGCCCTTCCTGGTGAGGCAGTATTTCACATGCAAATCCACCAGCGTTATTTATTGCATGTGGTGCTCTCATTGCAGCCAATTTGAGGCTAAACACAAAATAGAGGAACCGCACCTCATATTCAGACTGCGTAGTCTGCAACCTGGCAGCACGAACATTGACTTCAACTTCTGGTTACCACTGCCCCTCTGTCCCTTTTCTCTCTTCTGATCCACCTGGCTCCCACCACCCTACCACTTTCCCCCTCCCCCAGCCTCCCCATCTGCCCATCACCCACACACTCCTCCCACTGGTTCCCCTCCCCACCCCACCTCTCTCCCTTTATTCCATGCTCCACCTTCCTCTTGTAGTATGAAAGGCCATAGCTGTCAGATGACAGTGACAACACTACTGACCCCCATGGTCAGATGATAGCATTGCCCGTCGGGTTGGAAGCTACACCACTGTCAATCAAGGGTTCGGCTCCGCCCCACCCATTAAAGGCACACCTAAGGATTGGCTTTGTAACACACCTTTGTTCTGAATCATTGGCTTGTTTGAATTACCTGAGCGGGCTCCACCCAGCTCCAGCCCTATAAAAGATGGTACACGTAGGCAGCTCTTTCTCTTTTCCGATTGCTGCTGGGGTCGAGACCACAGGTGAGAAGGTGCGGTGCACTTCTACAGGGGTCTAGGAGTGTCCTAAGTGGATTCCCAGTAGCATAGCGCTGTTGTTTGTCCAGATTTAGGGGATTCAGACAACGTATTTGTTCATTCCCTGATCATTTGTACTAGTTTGTTTTTGTGTGTGTGTGTGTGTGTGTGTGCGCGCGCGCGCACTTCACCCCCGTTGTGACTCCCCTCACATTTTGCGATCACCCGAGTGCAAGGGTACTTTTGTTCCTTCCCATTCTGTTCCCGCATCTGTCTTTGTAAATAAAATTCTCCTTTTTAAAGCAAAAAGACTGTGTGTCCAGATACCTGTATCTTTGAGATCCAAATGAACCTTTCTCGTAACACCTCTCCACACAGATTCCATCATCCTCGGCCCCTTGTCACTTCCAACTATTACCTCCCAGCTCTGACACCATTCCCACTCACCCCCCATCTGCCTAACGCCCCCCCTCACTTGGATCCACCAATCACCTGCCAGCTCTTGCCTCGCCCCTTCCCTCCACCTCTTTATAGCTCCCCTCTGTCTTTCAGTCCAGATGAAGGGTCCCGACCCTAAATATTGACTGGCCATTTCCTTCCATAGATGCTGCCTGACCTGCAGAGTTTTGTGTGAAGACATCACAGACGTTCCCTTATTATCCCTAATATGAATCACCTTCAGCAGAGAAAATGTGAGTTGTATTTTAAAGAGCAGTTCTTGTTTAAAAAAAATTATAGAAACATAAAATGTTGGAAAAACTCAGGACAGGTAGCATCTGCGGAAGGAGAAACAGAGTTAACGCAGCTGAATTCCTACATATGTAGTTTTGTTTTGAATTTTCCTTGTGAGAAGTCAGTTATACGTAAAACCGAGTCTAATATTTCTTCTGACAACGTACCTGAGCTTGAAACGCTTGCCAGCTCCCACGATTTCCGCCAGTTTCCTCCACCCGCAACTGTCGGTCTTGTCCAGCAGGTCGCTTATCTTTTTCAGCGTGTGCTCCTTCAGGCTGTTAATGTTTGACGCCGTGAGTTGCACGGACTCTGCCATTGCAGCGAGTCAGTGCAGAGGAGTACGCCTCTCGCTCCGGCAGTCGTCGCCGCTTCTCCCTGCCACCCAACGCTCGGTCAGGAGGGAGGCAGCACCTGCCAAATAAAACATCCCCAGTCACCCTTCAAAGGTTGGCCGCGACCGGACACCTTTCAAAGCAAACAAAAACGTGTAACACTTACTGGAAACGGTGACTTCAAACTGCTGATGCCGAAACAAATTCAAAAGGGTGGACAAAGTTATTCTAAAGCAAGCCCTGTATACCCTATCCCACTCTTGATCTTGCTGCTGTCTTTAAATCCCTCATCTCCTAGCATTAAAGTCCCAACCCATCCCATCTCTGGCTGCCACTCTACTCATCGTCTCACCACAGTGAAACATAGAAAGAGACGTGAAACTCTCGTGAAAGCACCTACTACCGGTGAACCACACACTTCCTGGTCCTTAGCTTATACAGTACTGAATCACTTACTAGTAGCACAGCCCCACAAACAAAGGCAGCTGGGAATTGTAGTTCTCATTTACATAAATACAATCTGGTCTGGAAATTCTTCTGTTCCATTCTTCGGCATCAAAACAGCTTTGGAAGTCTTCCTAATGGTTTCAGAAAACTCTCAAACACACACGTTAACAGACTCCCTCACCTAACACTGCTCTGTTTCACGAACAAGAGGCATTAGTGGATTTCCCACTTTAGTAACCCTTTCTTCACAGCTGTGACATCAGGAAATTGTCTATAAAGGGTCATACCACAATGCAACCAGTTCTCTTTCAGCTGCTGTTAACAAAGAATGAGTTGTGTGCTATACAGATAGGAGATTCTGTGGAAGTGAGCATGAATCCCGGATGGTATGTTGCCAGGGTCCGGGATGTCACTGATCGGGTCCACAGGATTCTTGAGCGGGACGGAGAACAACCAGAAGTCGTGGTTCATGTTGATATCAATGACATAGGTAGAAAGAGGGATGAGGTCCTGAAAAGTGAGTTTAGGGAGCTAGGCAGAAGGCTGAAGAACAGGACCTCAAGGGTAGCAATCTCAGGATTTCTGCCAGTGCCATGTGATAGTGAAGGTAAGAATAGGAGGAGATGGCAAATAAATGCGTGGCTGAGAAGTTGGTGCAGGACGGAAGGTTTTAGCTTTTTGGATCATTGGGATCTCTTCAGGGGAAGCTGGGACCTATACAGAGAGGACAGGTTACACCTGAACCTGAGGGGGGCCAATATCCTTGCAGCCAGGTTTGCTAGGGTGGTTCGGGAGGGTTTAAACTAGTTTGCGAGGGGGATGGGAACCAGAGGGGTAGGTCAGAGGAAGAAGTGGATGGGGAAAAGTTAGATCTAACAGGCAGAGAGGCTTTGAGGAAGGAGAAGCAGAGTACAGGGTATAAAAGTAGAAAGGTGGATGGGCTAAAGTGCACTTACTTAAATGCAAGAAGTATCAGGAATAAGGGTGATGAACTGAGAACTTGGATAAGTACGTGGGACTACGATATTGTGACTCTTGCAGATACTTGGCTGTCACCAGGGCAGGAATGGATATTGAATATTCCTGGTTTTCAGTGTTTTAAAAGGGATAGGGAGGTGGGGAGAAGAGGAAGAGGGGTGGCAATACTGGTCAGGGATACCTGACCCAAAATCCCAAGGCTTTTTTCTTGTACGCGAAGAACAGAAGGATGACGAGAGTAAAGGTAGGTACGATTAGAGACAAAGGTGGGAAGATGTGCCTGGAAGCTAAAGAAGTGGGTGAGGTTCTCAATGAATACTTCTCTTCAGTATTCACCAAGGAAAGTGGTCTTGATGACACTGAGGACAGTATTGGTAAGGTTAATGTTTTAGAGCATGTTGATATCAAGAGAGGATATGTTGGAGCTGTTAGAAAATATTAGGACAGATAAGTCCCTGGGTCCTGACGGAATATTCCCCAGGCTGCTTCGCGAGGCGAGGGAGGAGATTGCTGAACCATTGGTTAGGATCTTTGAGTCCTCGTTGTCCACGGGGATGGTACCGGAGGATTGGAGGGTGGCAAATGTTGTCCCCTTATTCAAAAAAGGTAGTAGGGATAGTCCAGGGAATTACAGACCAGTGAGCCTTACATCTGTGGTGGGCAAGCTGTTAGAAAGGATTCTAAGAGATAGGATCTATGAGCATGTAGAGAATCATGGACTGATTAGGGACAGCCAGCATGACTTTGTGAAGGGAAGATCTTGCCTCACAAGCCTGATAGGGTTCTTTGAGGAGGTGACCAGGAAGATTGATGAGGGTAGTGCAGTAGATGTGGTCTACATGGATTTAAGTAAGGCGTTTGACGAGGTTCCTCATGGTAGACTTCTTCAGAAGGTCAGAGAGCAAGGGATCCAGGGATGCTTGGCCATGTGGATTCAGAATTGGCTTGCCTGTAGAAAGCAGAGGGTTGTGGTGGAGGGAGTGCATTCAGATTGGAGAGCTGTGACTAGTGGTGTCCCACAAGGATTGGTTCTGGGACCTCTACTTTTTGTGACATTTATTAATGACTTAGCTGAGGGGATGGAAGGGTGGGTTAGCAGGTTTGCAGATGACACAAAGATCGGTGGTGTTGTGGATAGTGTGGAGGGCTGTCAAAGCTTACAGAGGGACATTGCTAGGATGCAGAGCTGGGCTGACAAGTGGCAGATGGAGTTCAATCCGGAGAAGTGTGAGGTGGTACACTTTGGAAGGACAAACTCCAAGGCGGAGTACAAGGTAAATGGAAGGATTCTGGGCAGTGTGGAAGAGCAGAGGGATCTGGGGGTTCATATCCACAGATCACTGAAAGTTGCCTCACAGGTGAATAGGGTAGTTAAGAAAGTCTAAGGGATGTTAGCTTTCATAAGTCGTGGGATCGAGTTTAAGAGCCGTGAGGTAATGATGCAGCTCTACAGAACTCTGGTTAGACCACACTTAGAGTACTGTGTCCAATTCTGGTCACCTCATTATAGGAAGGATGTGGAGGTGTTGGAAAAGGTGCAGAGGAGATTTACCAGGATGCTGCCTGGATTGGAGAGTATGGATTATGAGGAGAGACTAAGGGAGCTAGGGCTTTACTCATTGGAGAGAAGGAGGATGAGGGGAGACATGATAGAGGTATATACAAATATTAAGAGGAATAGATAGAGTGGACAGCCAGCGCCTCTTTCCCAGGGCACCAATGCTCAATACAAGAGGGCATGGCTTTAAGGTAATGGGAGGGAAGTTCAAGGGAGATGTCAGAGGGAGGTTTTTCACCCAGAGAGTGGTTGGTGCATTTAATGCGCTGCCTGGGGTGGAAGTGGAGGCTGATACGTTGGTCAAGTTCTAGAGATTGTTCGATAAGCATATGGAGGAATTTAAGACAGAGGGATATGTGGGAGGAAGGGGTTAGATAGTCTATGGTGTGATTTGAAGGTCGGCACAACATGGTGGGTCGAAGGGCCTATATTGTGCTCTATTGTTCTATGGTTCTATTGATCCATGTATGAGTTGTATTGGGAGGCAACTCGAGGATTGTCTGTATATTGTAGCTCAACCACTGGGGTTCAGCTAACCATGTTTCTGGATTGCAGCTGTGATATGTTCAATGGTTTCTCATTAGCTCTGTAGATTAGCTACCCCCCTGTTGGGTAGTTTGTTGGAAGTAAGGTGCAATGAGAAAGATTGTGAAGTGTTCGATGGAACTGCAGAGATTGGTAAACACTTCCCAGTCCATCATAGGCTCGTCATATCCTTCTAGCCAGTCTATCTTCACAGTACGTTGCTTCAGGAAGGCTAATGGTATCGTCAAGGATGCCTGCCACCCTGGCCATTCCCTTTTCTCTCTTCTACCTTCTTGGAAAAGATGCAGAGCTTGAAAGCCCGGACAACCAGAATTCTTCCCCACTGCTGTCAGACTCCTGAACCAATCACCTCTTCTCAAGAGGCCACTTCCTTAGACTCTTAATTCTACTTCTCTCAGTTATTCCATTATTGTCATTTTAGCATTTCTTTTTTAACTACTGTCTTTGCACCATTATATTGTTTGTACTTGTTGTTGTATTTAGGGATCATTGTTGTATAGGGACATGTTCGGCACAACCTTGTGGGCCAAGGGGCCTGTATTGTGCTGTAGGTTTTCTGTTTCTATTGTTGTATTTAGTATTACTATGTATACTGTTTACTCTGTGAGCTTCATGTGAGCGAGGAACGTCATTGCACCCTGGTATCTATGACAGTAAACTAATCTGAATCTGGGCAATGAGATAGCCTTGTTTGTCAGCAGTCTTCATTGAGATTGGCTTTGTCATAGATCCATTGGTTAGGATTATGAAGTATATGTAAGTTGGAGAGTAATATCTCTGGGCAGCTGAATCCGAGGAGAGCGTTCCAAGTGCTTCCCAGTTGATGAAGTCAAAGGATTTAGTGAGGTCCAAGCCATTGTTGATTTACTTACTGAAGCACATGAGAGAGTGGGCCTTACACTTAACATCTGCACTACAAGAGTCCTCTGTTGACCTACCCCCAGTGTAAAACACTGGCTGCTGGTAATTAAAGATCATGACAAGACCCTAGAAAATTTCTCATATCTCAGGAAAGACCTCTCAGTGAAGGCAGATATTGATGATGAAATTCACGATCATCTTCAATTCAGCAGCAGGCTTTTGGTCAACTCATAAAAAGGGTGTTTGAATATCAAGCCCTCAGATGTGGCACAAAACTCATGGTCTACTGGGCAGGAGTGATTCCTGCCCTCCGGTATGCTTTTAAGGTCCAGTAGGCACCTTAAGGCACTGAAAAGATACCACCAATGCCGTCTCCACAAAATCCTTCAAATTTACTAAGGATAAGTGAACCAACATCAGCATTTTCTTTGCCAGGTCAACATCCTCCGGGTCAGCTATGTCATCTGCATATCCAGAACTAGACTCCCAAACAGACACTCTATCCTGAGCTTTGCTACAAGACAAAGGAAAAAATCCAAGATGTGCTCAAAGCCCCCTTGAAAAAATGCAACATCCCACTGACTCCTGGGAATTCTTGGCCCATGACCATTCAAGGTGGAGAAGGAACATTCCGGATGGTACTCAGAATCTTAAGTCCATGCATTAGAAGCACATAGAAATCATGGAAGGAGCGCACCATTTCACAAAAAAAAAGCACCTGCTGAACACATCAGATATCTCATGCCCCATCTGTGAAGAGTCTGTGCTTCCCACGTTGGCCTATTGGCCAACTCAGGACCACAACACTGGAGCCATCCTCAATCCCAAGGGACTGCCCAAGAGAGAGAAGTAGGGAAGGGAAGCAGAGTCTTCCCAGGGAGCAAAGGAATCTGCACAGACTTCATAAACTGTGTGAGCAGGAGACAGCTTTTGGCAAGAAGTTGCCAGGGAGGGGTCTGTAAGAGCATGTGCCCTGTATGAGTGCTTGCAATTTTGGGCAATGCAGCCAAATTTGCTGATGAAAGTCTGCAGTGCAACATGCACCTTTGGAGCAACATATCATGTGGAATAAATAGAGGCAGCCTGCAAGTATCCTGAAGCATTGTTTCTGAAAGTCAGCAAGGTCTACAAACACTAGGGAGATAAATGCATTGCCAGTTAATAAACTGCTAGGTGATTTGCACTACTACTGGGCAGGTAGTAACATGGTTTGCCATCAAAAATTCAATTCACCAGGAAGGATATGATTGTGCTGGAGAGACTGCAGAGGAAATTCACCAGGATGTCGCCTGGATTGGACCTTAGTTTTGTGGAGAGATTGGATAGGCTGGATTTGTTTTCCCTGGGGCAAAGGAGGCTGAGGAGTGACCTGATAGAGGTATATAATATCATGAGAAGTGTAGAGAGGGTAGATAGTCAAAATCTTTTTCCCATAATGGGGGTATCAAAAACAATAGGGCATCAGTTTAAGGTGAGAGGAAGAAACTTTAAAGGGGACCTAAGGGGTAAGTTTTTCACACAGAGTAGTTGATATCTGGAATATTCTGCCAGAAGAGGTTCTGGAATCAGATATAATTATGTTTATGAGGCATTTAGACAGACACTTAAATAGTCAAGGCATAGAAAGATACAATCCTATTGCAGGCAAAAAAGATGAATGTAGATGGGCAATAAGGTCATCATGGATGTGGTGGGCTGAAGGACCTGTTCCTGTGCTGTATGACTCTATAACATTATGGCTCTTATTGAGAGGAAAAAAATTGCTGGATTTGCATTTGCTCATATTACAGTAATTCTAGGAACAATGTGATTCATGGAACTGACATGTTATTCATGGCCCAGAAAGGGAACAATAAAACAATGAAACATTGCTCCATCAGGCAGTAGGTTGTTCTAAGATGTTTTAATTTTTTTCTTCTTACTTCTTTTAGTCTCTACTTTTCTCTTTCCTAATCTGCCCTCATTCTCCTGTTGCATCAAATTTGACTGTAGTTCATTCTATTACCCTGCTGTTCATTGCTCTTCTACCTTAAGACAAAACTTCCATCAACTCATCAGAAGCTCCCAGACTGGCATTGCCAATGATTATCAACTCACTATCCACAATTTTTATTGTACAAATAACACAATCTGAAGGCTGAGGTAAAAAAAATCTTATTTATAACAGTCCTTGTAAAATGTGTTTCTGCAATCATTTCATTGCCATTTAGAATATTCTCAAGGAGCATATTCAGGGATTGGGTGGCAACTCACCCAATGTTGGATGTACATCTAAGAGCCTCACACAATGACATAAGTTGTTTAATAGCAATATATTGCTGATTAATGGCTTTGATCTAACAAAATAATTAGTCATAATTGATGTGGTGACCTACTCCTTCCATTTCTTACACTCTTATGTTGTTAAGTTCTTACAAAGTTTGTCAATATTCTCCCCACCATTCATGACGTTTATAAATTCTATGTCATCTGCAAATTTTGAAATTGTTTTCTGTAACCACTGGCCTGAGCTATTAATGTACTGTGTATCAACATACAATCACCTGAGTATTAAGCCTTGAGGGGATATTCGTGAGTATCTCCCTCCACTCTAAAACGCATTCATTCACCTGGGGATATGTTCAAACATTTAAAGATGATCACCTTCTTTATGGGAACATGTTCACCATGAACTTCTTGAAACTCCATAAACATTTTGCTGTGAGGCTGATTTTGGGCAGCAACGTGATCCAGTGACCTGGGTTCAGTCCTCACTTCCAGTGCTGTCTTTGCACTTTTATGTGGACTTTGCACATTTCCATGTGACCACATGGGTTTCCTTCAGCTCCTCTGGTTTCATCGCACAGGCCACGTGGTTTGGTAGGTTAATTGGCCACTGTAAATTACCCCTAGTGGTAGGATTAATAGGAATGTCAGAAGAATAGATTGCAGAGAACATTAGAGTGGGAATGGAGCCAATGAATCACACCGCCGCCTCCTATGTCAAATGGGAAAATTTGCACTCAAGTAGCTGTTGCCAGGCCATTACTGCTAAATCACTGCTGAGTCTTGTAAACTCTGCCTTACTCCAATTTAGAACTTCTGTTTTTATTTTGTCTCAACAATACTAAATCAACTTGTATAAATTTTGCAGCAGTGATCATAATTCTTCTTCAACCTGGCCAGTTTCATTTCCTGAAATTTTGTTGTTGGTAATGTTACATACTTGCAAATAAAGTTCTCCTACATGCAAGTAGCAAATTCTGTTTCCTATAAACTTTTATACAGACTGTAAACTATAAACTTTATACCGACTGTATCTCAGTTAATATTAGGGAAACTGAAATCCTCCATTATTGCTGTCTGAGTTCTTTTGTACTTGTCAGAAGTTTGCTTCCAATTTGCTCTTTTTCTCCCTCAGACTTTTTGGAGGTTAATGAACAAGCTGCTGGAGGAACTCAGTGGGTCAAGCATCCATGGGTGGAAAGGAAATGTTGATGTTTCGGGTCGAAATCCTGCATCAGGTCTATATGGAGGTCCTCTTTTTTTCATCCCTTAGGGCAATCCACAGCCTTGTCCTTTCTGACAACTTGGAGGTAAAATCCATACAATTATTTTACAACAAAAAACATCTACAGTGGGGATGGGGAGAGGAAGCATTGGCGAAGAGGATATTATTTAGATACTACAGAGAACTGAATCATGCCAATGTCACAAATCCAAACATGGAAAAGTTTCAAAAATTATACAGTCAGTTGTATAAATGAAACAATATGTCAAATGAAGGTACAGCAAAAAATGTTAGAGAGGTTCTTTTGGGATTATGCAAGGTGGGACTGAGTTAAAATAAAGTTTTGTTATTAGAGCAGGAGATTCAGTTGACCACATCTGTATTCATTATCATTCTTTATAAATTAAATGTGACACCCTTTCTGCTCTTTATTATACAGATCGGGATTGTTTGCTCTTTTGCTGTAGGGTAATCTTTTACCCTCTAGAAAGTGAAGTTGATTGGTGACAGGTTGAGAAGAATGCTCACAGGCAAGGTATCCCCACAATATAACTGGAACTGGCAGTTTTGTAACGTGTGTGTGTGTGTGTGTGTGTGTGTGTGTGAGTACGTGCGTGTGTGTGTGACCAGAATATAGTGCGTTGTCGAAAATATGAAATCACCTGTCATTTACGCTGAGACGAAAAAGAACTGACATTCAAAATCACATGCTACAAGCTTGATGTCCTCAGAACAAGCAGCTGGTTCCGAACTGATATTAATGAGTGTTCTTTCTCCCGCCCGCCTCTTCTCACCCGAGCTTTGTGTGTATCACTTTAGATCCGTGTGAGAGCTCCCAGAGCGCGTGTGCTGAGTGTCAATTACAAGTTACTAAGAGGAAGGCATAAAAATAGAGTTATGCCCTTCAGCACATCGTGTACGATTAAGTATAATCGGTAATCTTCCTTTTCATCGCTTGGAAAGTACAAGAAGGTATGTAGAGAGCTTTTGGTCAATCTTTCATTCGGGGGAGTTTAGCTACCACTTTGCAATAGATTTAATGATATGCATCATCTAACGCCTGTTTCTAGTTCTCTGCTTTAACCCGCGATTATAGAAAATACTTTTATTGCAAAATCATACAAAACACGCTTAAATTTCCTGGGGCTTTACGTTAAGATAGTCCACTGAGAAACGTGCGTGTATTCTCGTTAGTTTAATTTTATTTTGCAGAGTTAGGAAACAACGCGTGCAGAAAGTAAAGCATCGTCTATTAAATGACAACGTTTAAAATATCTTGAAGACGAGGATCAGCAGAACTATCTCCGTAACATTTTGTGGCGGAAAGGTTAAAATGCAAGCAAACTGGCACAAACTTGGGTAAAGGTATGCTGGAGTTGACCTGCGTTGATAATTAGTAGCGGGTTTGGAAACACCAACTATCTTGGCAAATTAGCCTCTAAACACGAATGGAACTTCGAATGTAAGAGCCCGTTGGCCAATCTGCCTTTTCCTGACGTTGTAAATTGAAACAAGATCCAGCAAACAGATTGTTATCGTTTTAAATTTATTTCACTTACCCTTTTACCCCAGAAACTTTGCGCCGGGAGTTATGTCTGAAATGCAACACTGTTAACAGCGCTAACAGCATTCCCAGAACAGGTACATTATAGTTAGATATATTGTGGAAACACTCTGCAGGTCGGGCAGCATCTGTGGAAAAAGAAACACTCAGGTCCCATATCCTCAAGTATTTTATCTGAAACGTTGACTGTTTCTCCTTCCACAGATGTTGTTTGACCTGCTGAATGTTTCCAGCACTTTCTATTTTTATTTCAGATGTCCCGCATCTACAGTTTTTTAAAAATTTCCATGTACTATACTGAGATACTGTACTCAAGCTCCATCTACCCTATTCTAACCATACTCCTCAGACAGATCCTGGAGATAGTGAGAGGTTGGGGGAAAGGGTATGGGGGAGAGGGTTACTGATCAGAAGGGCAAGTGATCAGGGGGTCCGTGTGGAAAACAAGATGATGAGGGGGGAGAGGAATGTGATAAAAAGGCAAGGGGAAATTATGGGGAGGAGGAGGAGGCAGGAGGCAATCACAAGGGTCAGCTCATTGACTAGAAGTGATTGAAACGTGGAAGTGATAAGAGAGGGAATGCAGTAGTGCTCAGGAGAGAGGACGCAGGAAGGTAAGAATAGGAGAAATCAATTCAGGATATGGCAGCAGAGAACTTGTCAGTGGACAGGTAACAAGAGACCTGGCTTTGTGTTCTAAGAGACGGCAGCTGGAAATTTTCAATTCAGTTAATTAAGTACATCTGAAGTAAAAAGATGGCATCCATATTAGAGTCATAGAATCAGAGCGGGCCCTTCAGCCCAAGTGGTCCATGCTGACCAAGATGCCCATCTAAGCTAGTCCCATTTGCTTGTGTTTGGCCCATATCCCCTTAAATCTTCCCTATCCATGTACATGATTGTGTGTCTTTTAAATGCTGTAATGTACCTGCCTCAACCACTTCCCCGGGCAGCTCATTTCACATACAGGCCACCCTCTGGGTGAAAAGGTTGCCCCTCAAGTTCCTATTAAATCTCTTCCTTCTTACCTTAAACCTATCCTCCCTAGTTCTTGATTCCCCAACCTTGGGAAAAAGACTGAGTGCATTTACCCCATCTATGCCCCTCATGATGTTATACACCTTTATAAGATCACCCATCATTCTCCTATGCTCCAATGAATAAAGTGCCAACCTGCTCAACCTCTCCCTCAATAACTGAGTCCCTTGAGTTCTGGCAACATCCTCATAAATCTTTTCTGCGCCCTTTCCAGCTTAATTGCATCTTTACTATAGCAGGGTGAACAAAACTGAACACAATATTCCAAATGCAGCATCACCAACATCTTGTACAACTGCAACAAAACATCCCAACTTCTTTACTCAGTGCCCTTACTGATGAAGGCCAGCATGCCAAAAGCCTTCTTCAGCATGAAATATTGGGATAGTAGAGTAATGCAGCAGTGTCCTAAACCCGAAACGTCGACAATCTCTTTCCTCCCACAGATGCTGCTCGACCCGCTGAGATCCTCCAGCGGAGTGTTTGTTGCTCCAGATTCCAGGATTTGCAGTCTCTTGTGTCTCGAAGGCAAGTGTGCCATATGCCTTCTTTACCACCCTATCTACTTGTGTCACCACTTTCAGGAACCTTTGGACTTGCACCCCAAGATCCATCTTTACTTAAGTGCTCCAATACTTTCCTTTAAAATCTGACGTCCCAAAGTGCAACACCTCACATTTGTTTGGAATAAACTCCACCTGCCACTTCTCTGCTCATATTTCCAACTGGTCTATATCCTGCTGAATCCTTTGACTCACTATCCACAACTCTGGTAATTTTCGTGTCACCTGCAAAATTACTAATCAGCCCCCTACATTTTATATATATCACAGACAACAGAGGTCCCAGCACAGATCCTTGTAGAACACCAGTGGCCACTGACCTTCAATCAGAATAACACCCCTTCACCATTACCCTCTGTTTTATATGGCCAAAGCAATTTGAATCCAATCTACCAAGTTTCCATGGATACTAGAGAAACAAAAGACTGCAGATGCTGGAATGTAGATGAAAAACATGATGATGCTGGAGGTACTCAGCAGGCCAGGCAGCACCTGTGGAGAAAAGCAGGCAGTCCTGAAGAAGCATCCTGACCCAAGGTGCCGACTGCCTGCTTTTCTCCATGGATGCTGCCTGGCCTGCTGAGTTCCTCCAGCATCATCGTGTTTTTCATCAAGTTTCCATGGATCCCATGTGCCTTAATCTTCTAGTCCTCTGGGTGCTCTGGTTTCTTCCCACATCCCAAAGACGTGGGTTGGTAGGTTAATTGGCCACTGTAAGTTGCCCCTAGTGTGTAGGTGAGAGGTAGAATCTGGGGGAGTTTATGAGAATGTGGAGGAAATAAAAAGTAGGATTAATATAAGTGCCTGTTTGATGCTCAGCATGGACAGTAGGCAGAAGGGCCTGTTTCCATGCTTTATCTCTCTGTAACTCTATATAACCTGGATTCTCATAAGAACCCATTGGGTGCACTTTAAGGGAAAGAACTTCAGCCTTTCTTATCCCTGCTGGTCTAAATGTGACTCCAACCCAACAACAAGTGGCCTTGAAAGTCATTCAGTTGGATCAGATTGCAAAGTCAAGACAGAATAAGCATAAAACCAGATCTGGACCATCCTGCATCAATGTAGGCACAAGGCCATATACAGCCCAGTAAAGCAAGTCATGATCCTTTATTAAGCATGAACCTTTCTTGTCAGAAGGTGGTGTGGAGCAGTTGGGCAGGTTGGTAGAGGACATTTGTCTTGCGCATGTTGAGCGTCCAGACCATTATATCGTATGCTTCTGCAAATGAGTCTACAAGACTTGAAGCTTGGCCTCTGAGCATGTGCAGACACAAACATTATCTGCATACTGTAGCTCAACTGTGAAGTTTGGGTGCCCTTGATTCTGGAGTGTAATTGGACAGTTTCCCAGAGGGGCAGCACAGTGGCACAGCTAGTAGAGCTGCTGTCTCACAGCTCCGGCAACCCAGGTTCATTTCTGATCTCCGGTGCTGTCTCTGTGAAGTTTACACGTTCTCCTTGCAAAAGCATAGTTTTCATCCAGTTGTGCTGGTTTCCTCCAAAAGACGTGTTGGTTGGTAGGTTATTTGGCTACTAGAAATTGTCCCTCGTATGGAAAAGAGATAAAACCTGGGGAGAATTGATGAGAATGTGGGGAGAATGAAATAGAATTAGTGTAGTGTAGGATTTTTCCATGCAGTATGACCCTAAGCGCTTCTCTCAGAATATGAATAAATTTGGGAGAGCTGTGATCTGAACAACAGAGAAGTCAAGCAATTGCCTGGTACTGTACCAGGCAATTGCTTGACTTCTCTGTTGTTCAGATCACAGAATTATACCTTTCAACCAACATCCCAGACTGGATCTGGATTCCATGCACACAAGTCACTGGAGGTTAACATAGACGTACAGCAAGTAATTAGGAAGGCAAAAAATGTATTGCCCTTTCTTGGAAGAGGATTTGAATACAATCATAGCGGTATCTTGCTTTAGTTATATAGGGGATAATGAAATCACATCTAGAGTATTGTGTACAGCATATTCTCCCTAACTAAGAAAGATATGCTTGTAAAAGTTCACCAGATTGATTTCTGGGATGGTAGAATCATCATATTAGGAGAGATTAGACAGAATGGACCTATATTCTCTTGAAGAATGAGGTGTGATCTGTTAAAAAATATAACATTCTTACAGAACTTGACAAGGTGGACGGAAGATTAATGTTTCTCCTGGCTCAGGTATCTGGAACCATGAGTCACAGTCCCAAAGAAAAGGGCCTGCTGTTCATGACAGAGATGAGAAGAGATTTCTTCATCCAAAGGGTAGTGAATTCTCTACCCAAGAGGTATACAGAGACTTAGTCACTGAATATGTTCAAGGCATAGAAGGATAGTTTATTAATTTTAAGAAAATCAGGAGCTATAAAATTAGTGCAGGAAAGTGGCATTGAGATAAAATATCAGCCACAATGTTATTGAATGGCAGAGCAGGTACAAAGAGCAGGCCTAACTTCTATTTCTTATATTCTTAAGTTTCTCTATCACAATCCCGAGGATGGTAGCACATGAGCATACAGTTGAGAGAGAAAGGTCCAGGGAGCCCTCAGCATTGATTGCAGACCTCTTGAAGCCTCATGGGATGAGCTTCAGTACAGGCAAGAACACCTCCTCCTGGTTATTGGCTTCTGCCCTCCCTTGCTGATGAATCAGTATTCCTCCATACTGAACACCATGCGAGAGAAGTATTGAGAGAATACGGAAGTTACAAACTCAAAGAGAAGGGCCAGCCATTCAGAACAGAGAAGAGAAGAGATTTCTTTTTCCAGAGGCATAAGAGTGCATTTTGGGTGGACACTTTCAATGTCCATCACAATTAATGCCCAAGTAACACTACCAATGACTCAGCTGGCTGGGCCTTGAAGGACACTGGTGCCAGACCTGGCTAGCAGCAGTTGATAAGGGGATCACCAGAAGGCATAAGCCAACTTGACATCATCCTTACCAATCTTATTGCTGTAAATGTTTCAGTTTGTAAAACTTAGTAAAATTAACCATTGAACATTCCTTATGGAACCAAAGCTCCATTTTCAGATAAGAACATGAAAACTGTTAGCAGAAGGAGGCCAAACTGTTTCACCAAGCCTGCTTTACCATTTAATTAGATCATAACTGATTTTATTTTTCTAGGCTATCTACATTATTCTTGCTTTCCCTATGGTCTAAAAACTTATCTCAGTCTTGTACGTACTTAATGAGTTAGTGTTCACAGCCATCCACTGTATGTGTGGAGCTAACTTGGTGCTAAATGAGAGATTCCGAACAAATCCGCTAGCTCAAAATCATGCTATCTGCATATGGGTGCCAGCCTGGTGAAGTGACATGCCTGTCAAACAGTGGAAGCAGCATGCTACATATAAAGCTAGCTAATCCCACAACCCACAGATCAGTTCAAAGCTCTGCTGTCTTGGTATAGCCAGTCATGAATGGTGGTGGATAATTAAACAGGTAACTATAAGAAGAACATTCCTATCTTCAATGATGGCAGAGCTCAGTACAAGTGCCAAAGAGGACTGAAGCAATTTTAACCATCTTCAACCAGAGATGCAAAGTGCATGACCTCTCCAGTGTTCCACCTGAGATCTCCACCATCTCAAAAACTGATCTTCAGTCAACTTAGTTTACTCCACATGCTATCAAGAAATGGGTGTGAGCTCGGAGTACAGCAAGCAAAGTCTATGGGGTCTGGCAACATCCTGGCTATAGTCCTAAATCCTAGCTATGCTTGCAAAATCTTCCAGTCAAATCGCCCCTTAAAACTTTTATATTCCAGGAAAGATAAACCTATTCACTGTAACCTCTCCTCATAATGTGACTTCTGATGCCCTGTTAACATACTGTGCTGCGCTCTTTCCAAGGCTAATATATCATCTCCACGGTATGGTGCCAAGAACTTCATTCATACTTCAAGTGTTATCAAAGCACAGTTTCATATTCTCACCACTTAGTTATAAATTTAGTGATCTGTGTGTCTGATCCCTAGAGCTCTTTTGCCTTCCCTTGTTTTTTGATTTTCATCTTCGATCTCCCTATTTGGCATAAAATGAGTTAAGCTTACACTTCTCTTTGTTGAAATCATCTGTAATACCCCCATGAAATATTGATTGGTACTTTTAATTTTATGTTCCTGACCACGTTACTTTCTATGTCAACAAACATTATGCTTTAAACAAACTTGACTGTGGCTTTCAATTGCATTATCTAAGTCATTAACACATAGAGTGAATAGTTGAGGCCCAGCACAGATCCTTTTGGGGTTGACTGGTCACTTCTTTCCAATTTGAGTACAAAACCCTGGAGTGTCCACTTGACTCCATTAGTTTTGTTTGCAAAGTTGTCCATCTATCAGAATGACTGATGCAGAAGATCACATAATTGTCAACACTAATTTCTTTTTGCACAACCTGAGTTTCCATGATCTTTAAATCTAGTTTAAAAATATTGTGCTGGAAGCTGGCTCTACACACAATTCTATCTGTACTCCCCAGTTAATTAATCACTAATGAATTGCTAGAATTTGGTATTGGTATTGGTTTATTATTGTCACTTCTACCAAAGTACAGTGAAAAACTTGTCTTGCAAACCGATCATACAGGTCGATTCATTACACAGTGCAGTTACATTGAGTTAGTACAGAGTGCATTGAGATAGTACAGGTAAAAACAATAACAGTACAGAGTAAAGTAGCACAGCTACAGGGAAAGTGCAGTGCAAAAAGGTGCATGGTCACAACAAAGTAGATCGTGAGGCCATAGTCCATCTCATTGTATAAGGGAACCGTTCAATAATCTTGTCACAGTGGGGTAGAAGCTGTCCTTAAGTCTGGTGGTACGTGCCCTCAGGCTCCTGTATCTTCTGCCTGATGGGAAAGGAGAGAAGAGAGAATGTCCCGGGTGGGTGGGGTCTTTGATTATGCCAAGACAACGAGGGGTAAAGACAAGAGTCCAAGGAGGGGAGGCTGGTGTCCGTGATGCACTGGGCTGTGTCCACAACTCTCTGCAGGTTCTTGCAGTCCTGGGCAGAGCAGTTGCCGTACCAAGCTGTGATACATCCAGATAGGATGCTTTCTATGGTGCATTGGTGGAAGTTGGTGAGAGTCAAAGGGGACAAACCAAATTTCTTTAGACTCCTGAGGAAGTAGAGGCACTGGTGAGCTTTCTTGGCCGTGGAATCTGCATGATTTGACCAGGACGCTGTTGGTGATGTTCACTCCCAGGAACTTGAAGTTCTCAACCTTCTCTAGCTCAGCACCATTGATGTAGACAGGTGCATGTACACCACCCCCTTTCCTGAAGTCAATGACCAGCTCTTTTGTTTCGTTGACATTGAGGGAAAGGTTGTTGTCATGACACCATTCCTGTACTCCAACTCATCGCTGTTTGAGATACAGCCTACAATGGTGGTATCATCTGCAAACTTGTAGATGGAGTTAGAGCAGAATCTGGCCACACAGTCATGAGTGTATAGGGAGTAGAGTAGAGGGCTGAGGACACAGCCTTGTGGGGCACCAGTGTTGAGAATAATCGTGCCGGAGGTATTGCTGCCTATCCTCACTGATTGCAGTCTGTTTGTGAGAAAGTCAAGGATCCGGTTACAGAGGGAGGTGTTGAGTCCCAGGTCTCGGAGTTTGGTGACAAGCTTGCTTGGGATTATTGTATTGAAGGCAGAGCTGTAGTCAATAAACAATAGTCTAATGTAGGTGTCTTTACTGTCCAGATGCTCCAAAGCTGAGTGTAGGGCCAGGGAGATGGCATCCGCTGTAGACCTGTTTCGGCGATAGGCGAATTGCAATGGGTCCAGGTTGTCTGGGAGGCTGGAGTTGATGCGTACCATGATCAACCTCTCAAAACACTTTATGATGGTGGATGTCAGAGCCACTAGTCGGTAGTCACCTTGCTTTTCTTCAGTACCGGCATGATAGTGGTCTTCTTAAAACAGGTGGGAACCTGAGATTGAAGCAGGGAGAGGTTAAATATGTCCGCAAATACTTCTGCCAGCTGATTAGCACAAGATCTGAGAATTAAAGGGAAGTGTTAAGACAGGCTTGAGATGTGTCTATTTTAATGCAAGGAGTATTGTGAACAAGGCAGATGAGCTTAGAGCTTGGATCGATACATGGAGCTATGATGTGGTGGCCATTACGGAGACTTGGGTGGCTCCGGGGCTGGAATGGTTGATTCAAGTGCCAGGTTTTAGATGTTTCAGGAAGGACAGGGAGGGAGGCAAAAGAGGTGGGGGAGTGGCACTGTTGATCGGAGAGAGTGTCACGGCTGCGGAAAAGGTGGACATTGTGGAGGGATTGTCTACGGAGTCTCTGTGGGCGGAGGTTAGGAACAGGAAGGGGTCGATAACTTTACTGGGTGTTTTTTATAGGCCGCCCAATAGTAATAGGGATATTGAGGAGCAGATAGGGAAGCAGATCCTAGAAAGGTGTGAGAATAACAGAGTTGTTGTGATGGGGGATTTTAATTTCCCAAACATTGACTGGCATCTCCAGACAGTGAGGGGTTTAGATGGGGTGGAGTTTGTTAGGTGTGTTCTGGAAGGGTTCTTGACACAGTATGTAGATAGACCTACAAGAGGAGAGGCTGTGCTTGATTTGATATTGGGAAATGAACCTGGTCAGGTGTCAGATCTCTCAGTGGGTGAACATTTTGGTGATGGTGATCATAATTCTATCTCCTTTACATTAGCACTGGAGAGAGATAGGAACAGACAGACTAGAAAGGCGTTTACTTGGAGTAAAGGGAATTATGAGGCTCTCAGGCAGGAAATTGGAAGATTAAATTGGGAACAGATGCTCTCTGGGAAAAGTACGGAAGATATGTGGCAAATATTCAGGGGGTATTTGTGTGGAGTTCTGCATAGACATGTTCCGATGAGACAGAGGAGTCACGAGAGGATACAGGAACCGTGGTGGACGAAGGCTATAATAAATCTAGTCAAAAGGAAAAGAAAAGCATACAAAAGGTATAGAGAGCTAGGCAATGTTAGAGATCTGGAAGAGTACAAGGCTAAAAGTAAGGAACTTAAGAAAGAGATTAGGAGAGCCAGAAGGGGACATGAAAAGGCCTTGGCGGGCAGGATTAAGGAAAACCCGAAGTCGTTCTACAAGTATGTGAAGAGTAAGAAGATGAGATGCGAAAGGATAGGGCCTATCAAGTGCAGCAGTGGGAAAGTGCGTATGGATCCGGAAGAAATAGCGGAGGTACTTAATGAATACTTTACGTTAGTATTCACTACGGAAAAGGATCTAGGGGATTGTAGTGGGGACATGCAGCGGCCTGAAAAGATTGAGCATGTAGATATTAGTAAAGAGGTGGTGCTGAAACTTTTGGAAAACATCGTCAGATAAGTCGCCAGGACTGGATGAGATGTACCCCAGGTTGCTTTGGGAGGCAAAGAAGGAGATTGCGGAGCCTCTGACAATGATCTTTGCATCGTCGATGGAGAGGGGAGAGGTTCCGGAAGATTGGAGGGTTGCAGATGTTGTTCCCTTATTCAAGAAGGGGAGTACGGATAGTCCAGGGAATTATAGACCAGTGAGTCTTAACTCAGTGGTTGGTAAGCTGATGGAGAAGATCCTGAGAGGTATAATATGATTAGGAATAGTCAGTATGGCTTTGTCAAGGACAGGTCCTGCCTTATGAGCCTGATTGAATTTTTTGAGGATGTGACTAAGCACATCGATGAAGGGAGAGCAGTAGATGTAGTGTGTATGGATTTCAGCAAGGCGTTTGATAAGGTACCCCGTGCAAGACTTATGGAGAAGGTGAGGAGACATGGGATCCAAGGGTACATTGCAGTGTGGATCCAGAACTGGCTGGCCCACAGAAGGCAAAGAGTGGTTGTTGAAAGGTCATATTCTTAGTGGAGGTCGGTGACCAGTGGTGTACCTCAGGGGTCTGTACTGGGACCCTTGCTCTTTGTGATTTTTATAAACGACCTGGATGAGGAAGTGGAGGGGTGGGTTAGTAAGTTTGCGGATGACACAAAGGTTGGGGATGTTGTGGATAGAGGTTACAGAGGAACATAGGATGTAAAATTGGGCTGAGAAGTGGCAGATGCATTTCAACCCAGATAAGTGTGAAGTGGTTCATTTTGTTAGGTCAAATATGTTGGCGGAATATAATATTAATGGTAGGACTCTTGACAGTGTTGAGGATCAGAGGGATCTTGGGGTCCGAGTCCATAGGACGCTCAAAGCGGCAGCGCAGGTTCACTCTGTGGTTAAGATAGCATATGGTGTATTGTCCTTCATCAATCGGGGAATTGAATTTAGGAGCCGAGAGGTATTGTTGCAGCTATATAGGTCCCTGGTCAGACCCCACTTGGAGTATTGTGCTCAGTTCTGGTCACCTCACTACAGAAAAGATGTGGAAGCCATAGAGGGGGTACAGAGGAGATTTACAAGGATGCTGCCTGGAATGCGGAGCATGCCTTATGAAAGCAGGCTGAGGGAACTCGGCCTTTTCTCCTTGGAGAGACGGAGGATGAGGGGGGACCTGATAGAGGTATCTAAGGTGATGAGAGGTATTGATCAGGTAGATAGTCAGAGGCTTTTCCCCAGGGCTGAAATGGTGGCCACAAGAGGACATGGGTTTAAGGTGCTGGGCAGTAGAAATAGAGGAGATATCAGGGGTAAGTTTTTTACTCAGAGAGTGGTGAGTGCGTGGAATGGGCTGCCAGCAACTGTGGTGGAGGCGGATACGATAGGGCCTTTCAAGAGACTGTTAGGTAGGTACATGGAGCTGAGTAAAATAGAGTGCTATGGGTAAGCCTAGTAATTTCTAGGGTAGGGACATGTTTGCACAGCTTTGTGGGCCAAAGAGCCTGAATTGTGCTGTAGTTTTTCTATGTTTCTATGTTCTATTTTGTTGATAAGAGGCTAAAAAATGACAGTTGTGGGGCTGTTCCTTTTACTGTTAATTTAAGCACATAACACCGGCATTATGAATGAAACTCATTGGATATTGATAGAACAAATTGCATTTTATCTCTTAATGCTATGATATACAACACTATTCTGGCTGCTTTTGACATCTGTCTTACTCACTAGTACCTCACCAAGTTCATCTTCCCATTGACACAATAAGTCTGGAGAGGATGACTTTCTCTTCCTTGTCTGACTGTGGAGTTAGTGGTGGTTTCTGTAGTTGTGGTTTTTTATTCCTTTCTTCATGCACTGGGTGAAGCTGCTCCCAATCTCCTTCTTCCAGGGATCCTACAACACTATGGGCTGTTTACTTCCTCAGTCATACCCCTGGTTTTTACTTATTTTGTCTTTGCATACAATATCCATAAGTAATTGAACTTCATATGTTTGGTAATTAATTCTTACAGAAAAGTTTCTTTTTCCAAGGGGGAAGGACTAACTTTATCAAAACCTTGTATCCCAGAGTTCCGCACTATGCAGTGCAACTTGCCACAAGCACATTGGTATTATATGACTGACCTTATAAATGGTATGCTTTAAATCAACAAGTTTAAAGAATTCATTTTATAACAATATACTGTGGAGGAGCCAGATCTTACAAAACACATGAAATCTTTATTATCATTTCCCAGGTTTCTGATAATCATCCACATCTATCATTCTGAGATGATATATTCTGTACAGACTAGCACCTGTGATGAGAATTCACTCCTGAGGGCAGATTGAGGGAAGAGAGTGAGCTGCAAAATACCCAGATCTTTTGCAGGTTATTTATGTAAACCATTGAATGGGGCAGAAATCCAATGCACTGCCTCACCTGCTTAGGCACTGCACATATGGAAATATTTCTCCAAGCCTACCCTGTTGAACTCTTTGATTGGGAAGTGTTGAGATTGAGGGATATTTCTATCAATCTTCTATCTCAGTCTTCTCCAGTGATAAGAGTCAAAGTCTGTCCAGCTATTGCATAAAATCATTGAAATTTAAGGAACAGGGAAGGCCATTTGGGCCATTATATCATGTTGGCCAAAATAAGACCTGTTCAGGCCAATCTCTCTTCTCAGTTCCTGTAGGCTAAAGCACATTAAATCCACATCAGTTTACTTTTTAAAATGTGATGAGAGTTTGAGACAGCGCCATCAATTTTTAGGTGAACTTTTCCTCACCTCTAATCTTTCTACCAATGCCAGTCTACCTCTCCCAGTTGTTGATCTTTCTACAAAAAGAAATAGATCCTTCCTGTGCACCCTATCCAGACCTCCAATTTTATGGACTCAATAATCTGCTGGAACACCTTTGCACAAATGTTTTTTCTGTTCATTCAAGGAATATGGGCTTCGTAGGCTGAGTCAGCATTTAATTGCCCATCCCTAGTTACCCTTGAGAAGCTGTCTTCTCGAACTGCTGCATTCCTTGAGTTGTGGGTATCTCCACAACACTGTTAAGGAGAGAGATCCAGGATTTTGACCCAGTAATGGTGAAAAACGATGATATATTTACAAGTCAGGATGATGTGTGGCTTGGAGAGCAACTTCCATTTGGTAGTGTTCCCATGCTTTTGCTGCCCTTGTCCTTCTAGCTGGTAAAAGTCATGGGTTTGTAAGGTGTTGTCCAGGGATTCTTCGTGAGTTGTAGCAGTACATCCTGTAGATGGCACAAACTGCTGCTACGGTGCATCTGTAGTGGACTGAGTGGGTGGTTGTGGATGGGGTGCCTATCAATCTGGCTGCTATGTCTTGTATAGTGTCAACCTTCTTGAGTGTCATTGAAAACTGCACTCATCCAGGCAAATGCAGAGTATCCATCACACTCCTGACTTGAGTCTTGTTGATGGTGGACAGGCTTTGGGGAGTTAGCAGGTGATTCCTAGCCTCTGACCTGCTCCTGTAGCCACATTGTGTATATGGCTACTCCACATCTGGTCAATGGTAACCCCCAGGAAATAGACAGAGAGTAGAAATAAACTCATCATTTTTTTTCATTGAGAAGCTTTGACACGTGAAGTGTCGCAGGAGTGAGTGCTGGAGCCCCAGCTTTTCACAACCTAGGTCAATGATTTGGCTGAGGAGACCAAGTGTAAAATATCCAAGTTTGCTAATGATGCAAAACCAATCTATGTTATGAGAAGGTTGCATAAAGACTTCAACGGGATAGAGACAGATGGAATGAATTGCCAGTGGTAGTCAAAATATAATGTGGAAAAATGTGAGGTAGAAAAAACAGAAAGCTGAAATACTTTTTAAATGGTGAGAAATTATAACACGTTTGTTATAATTTTGTTATAATGTTGTTATAACATTATAACATGGCTGACACAAGGGGACATAATTTTAAGGTGATTGGAAGAAGGTATAAGGGGAATGTCAGGGGTAAGTTTTTTTACACAGAGTGGTCGGTGTGTAGAACGCACTGCTTGCAGAGGTTGTGGGGGCAGATACATTAGGGACATTTAAGAGGCTCTTAGATAGACACGTGAATGATAGAAAAATAGGGGGCTATGTGGGAGGGAAGGGTTAGACAGATCTTAGAGCAGGATAAAATGTCAGCACAACATTGTGGGCTGAAGGGCCTGCACTGTGCTGTACTGTTTTATGTACTATGTTTCAGTTCAGAGGGACCTGGTATCCTTGTACATGAATCACCAAGAATTATCATGAAGATACAGCAAGCCATTAGGAAAGCAAAAAATATGTTGGCCTTTATCGCAAGAAAATTTGAGTACAAGAAGAAAGCTATTTAACTGGTGAGAGAGTGCATCTGTAATATTGTGTCTGATTTCCCTACCTTAAGAAAAATATTGTTGTGAGAGAGGTTGGGGAGTACATTAAAGATTCAACAAATTAATTCCTGGGATAGGGTTTGTCCTTTGAGGCGAGATTAAGATGATCGGGCTATATTCTCTGTGTGTAGAAGAATGACGTGATTTCATTGAAACATGCAAAATTCTTATCAGGATAACAAAATAGATGCAGTTTCCCCTGAATGGGGTGTCTAGAACTGGTATCATAGTCTCAAAATACGGGGAGACGTGAGAAGTAAGTTCTTCCATCACAAGGTAGTGAATCTTTGGAATTCTCTACCCAAAATGGCAGTGAATGTTTAGTTGCTATGTATATACTCAAGACAGAAGTTGATAGATTTTTTGTATATTTTAGGGAATCAAAACATTGGGATCAATGCAGGCAAGTGATGCTGAGGTAAAAGATGGGCCAGGAAATTTCTGAATGGCTAAGCACCACAAAGGGACGAGTGACCTACCCCTAAATTTTGCTCCTACTTTTTTTTTAAGGTTCTTAATATGGAAACTGAAACTGCACAGCATATTGGAACCATGATTTAATCAAGTTTCTATATTGTGGTTTGTTTTCTTTAATTTTTATTTTTTTCTTAGCGGTTTGAATTTAAGGGCAATGAAAACAGGTTGTAACTATCACTCTCTAAATTCACATTTTATCTGTAACCATACCATCATTTGTATTGTAAATTTAATTTCAACCCTACAGCTGAATGATTGTGGGACTGCATGTGAAGGCAAAGAGGATGGGGAGTGGTGAAATTAGTCATGGCCAGTAGCATGGCACAAGCCCATGGTAAAATAACAGCCCTGTTTGTATCAAACCTCTTTCATTTTCACTGAAGTCAATGGAGCTTTCAGTTCCTGACTGGCCACAAGGTAATTTTGTGGTTGTGGCGACTCACCGTTTAGTCGGGCGAACCGGCTCGGCAGTCGGGTCGCGCGGTGTCGGAGCGACGAGGCCCAAGATGGCGGCGGGCCTCGTCTTTCCCGAGCGACGGGGAGAACTCGTGCGCGGGTAAGTCTTGATGACGTAGTACTTACGCCATTGCCAGTTGCTTTGGGCGGGAACAGTCTCCCTTAAAGGGCCCGCGGAAGGCGGGAAAATAAACCACTTCTTGTTCGACGATCCTCCGACTAGCGTCTTGTTTTATTTCGCGGTAGCAACCGCTACATTGGTGACCCCGACGGTCCAAACGGATTTTGGACCCGCGCAGTAGCCGACAGCACAGCAGCCAACGCAGTGGCCCTCAAGCTGCCCACCTTTTGGACACTTCGGCCCAGCGTCTGGTTTGACCAGGCCGAAGCACAATTCCACCTTCGGCAGATCACCTCCGACTCCACGAAGTACTACCATGTGGTTAGCTCTCTGGACCAAGAGACAGCTGCCCAGGTTGGGGACTTCATCCAGTCACCTCCAGAGGAAGATAAGTACCCGGCTTTCAAAGACCTTTTGATTCAGACCTTCGGCCTCTCCCGTCGTGAGCGCGCTGCCCGCCTGCTTCATCTGGATGGCCTGGGGGACAGATCCCCATCCGCCCTAATGAATGAGATGCTGGCATTGGCCGAGGGACACAAGCCATGCCTGATGTTCGAACAGGCCTTCCTCGAACAGCTCCCCGATGACATCCACCTGTTGTTAGCTGACGCCGACTTCAGCAACCCCTGTGAGGTGGCTGCCCGGGCAGATGTCCTGTGGAGGGCCAAGCGCGAGAGCGGCTCGTCCGTCAGTCAAATCACCAGGCCACGAGCCCAACGCCCACCTCGCCCAGCCCCAGCAACCGAGCAACCACGCCCCAGGAACGCAGACGACGACACGGGTGACCAGCTGTGCTTCTACCATCAGAGGTGGGGTGCAGAGGCCTGTCGATGCCGCCCACCCTGCAAGTTTCAGGGAAACGCCAGGGCCAGCCACCGCTGATGGCTACGGTGGCTGGCTGCCGACAGAGGCTCCTATTCGTTCAGGACAAGAAATCTGGACGGCGTTTCCTCGTTGATACTGGAGCGGAGGTCAGTATTTTGCCCCCGACCGGCCGTGACACTCGTAACAGGCCACCCGGTCCTCTACTCAATGCCGCCAACGGTACAACGATACGGTCTTTCAGCACCCGTACACTTCAATTACAATTCGGCGGCAGCCGTTTTACCTGGACCTTCACCCTTGCCACAGTCGCCCGACCACTCCTAGGAGCTGATTTCCTTCGGGCCCACAACCTGTTAGTCGACCTGCGAGGGAAGCGGTTAGTCCACTCTAGCACCTTCCAGACCTATCCCCTGGGAGAAATCAGCACACCAGCCCTGCGCCTAGACTCCATTTCCCTTTCTGGCAACGATTTCGCCAAGCTCCTAGCCAAATTCCCATCAATTTTGGCACCTTCGTTTACGAATTCTAGGCCCAAACACGGGGTACGACACCACATCATTACTACAGGGCCACCCCCTCATGCCCGAGCACGACAATTACCTCCAGACAAGCTCCGCCTGGCAAACGAAGAGTTCCGTCACATGGAGGAGCTGGGGATTGTTCGCAGGTCAGACAGCCCCTGGGCCTCCCCCTGCACATGGTCCCCAAAGCCACCGGAGGGTGGAGGCCCTGCGGCGACTATCGCAGGCTGAATGACGCTACCACCCTGGACCGCTATCCCATCCCTCACATCCAGGACTTTGCAGCGAACTTACACGGGGCCCGCATCTTTTCCAAAGTGGACCTCGTTCGGGGATACCACCAAATCCCGGTCCATCCGGATGACGTCCCCAAGACTGCGATTATCACCCCATTCGGCCTGTTCGAATTCCTTCGGATGCCGTTCGGCCTTAAGAACGCCACGCAGACCTTCCAGCGGCTGATGGACGCGGTAGGCCGAGACCTGGATTTCGTGTTCATTTACTTAGACGACATACTGATCGCCAGCCGTAACTGCCAGGAACACCTTTCCCACCTCCGCCAGCTGTATTCCCACCTCCACGATTTCGGCCTCACGATCAACCCGTCCAAGTGCCAATTCGGACCTGACTCTATCGATTTCCTCGGCCACAAAATCACCAGTGACGGGGCAACACCCCTACCTGCCAAGGTGGACGCTATCCGCCATTTTGCCCACCCCGACACAGTCAAAGGCCTACAGGAATTCCTTGGGATGGTCAACTTTTACCATCGGTTCATCCCTGCAGCAGCCCGTATCATGCGCCCTCTGTTCTCGCTGCTGGCTGGTAAGGGCAAGGACATCACCTGGACTGACGAGGCTGCGGCTGCTTTCGTTAAGGCCAAAGACGCCCTGGCAGATGCCACGATGCTTGTACACCCCAGGACTGACGTCCCGACTGCCCTCACGGTAGACGCGTCCAACACCACGGTGTGTGGGGTACTGGAACAGCTACTTGAAGGCCGCTGGCAACCCTTGGCATTTTTCAGCAAGCACCTTAGACCGCCCGAACTGAAGTACAGCACTTTTGATCGGGAACTTCTAGCACTGTATCTGGCAGTCCGGCATTTCCGATACTTTCTAGAAGGCAGGCCTTTCACTGCTTTCACCGATCATAAGCCTCTGTCCTTTGCCTTCTCCAAAGTCTTCGATCCCTGGTCAGCTCGTCAGCAGAGACATTTATCCTACATTTCCGAATTCACAACTGACATCCAACATGTCTCCGGAAAGGATAATGTCGTTGCTGATGCACTTTCCAGACCAACCATCCACAACCTATCCTTGGGTGTCGACTACACGGCCCTAGCTGACGCACAGCAAGCCGACGACGAACTGCCCAGCTACAGAACCGCAGTCTCGGGTCTGCAGCTCCGAGATTTCTTGGTTGGTCCAGGTCAGCGGACCCTACTTTGCGACGTTGCGACTGGTCAGCCCCGCCCTATAGTCCCTGCAGCCTGGCGGAGACGCGTTTTTGACTCAGTGCATGGGTTGGCGCACCCGTCCATCAGATCTACTGTCCGACTGGTCGCCAGCAAGTTTGTCTGGCATGGCCTGCGCAAACAGGTCAGTGAGTGGGCCAGGACTTGTCCGCACTGCCAGACGTCAAAAATCCAGCGACACACCAAGGTCCCACCACAGCAGTTCGAGCCTACCCGTAGGAGGTTCGACCACATACACGTCGACCTCGTGGGCCCTCTGCCAGTTTCAAGAGGAGCCCGGTACCTCCTTACCATCGTGGACCGGTTCACAAGGTGGCCAGAGGCAACCCCCCTGACTGACATCACAACTGATTCCTGCGCCCGGGCACTGCTCACAACTTGGGTCTCACGTTTTGGTGTTCCGGCCCACATCACTTCAGACAGAGGCACCCAATTCACTTCCAGTCTCTGGGCTGCATTAGCGAACCTGCTAGGGACGCAGCTGCACACCACCACGGCCTACCATCCTCAATCAAACGGGTTGGTGGAACGTTTTCACCGCCATCTGAAATCAGCCTTGATGGCCCGCCTGAAGGGTCCTAACTGGGTTGACGAGCTGCCTTGGGTCCTGCTCGGCATACGCACTGCCCCCAAAGGAGACCTCCGCACTTCGTCAGCTGAACTTGTGTACGGGGCGCCCCTAGTTGTCCCCGGGAATTTCATACCTGCCCTTCGGGACCAAGGGGAACAACCCCCAGCAGTCCTACAAAGACTGCGCAAGAAGCTTGGCAACTTGGCCCCGATTCCCACCTCACGGCACGGTCAAGCCCCATCCTGCCAGCCCAAGGAACTACGGGACTGTAAGTTTGTTTTCGTTCGCAGGGGCACACCTCGGGCACCATTGCAACGACCATATGAGGGACCGTTCCGAGTCATACGGAATAATGGATCCACCTTTATTTTGGACATTGGAGGCAGGGAACAGGTTTTCACGGCGGACCGCCTCAAACCGGCCCATTTGGATCTGCAACAACCTGTCGAGGTTGCAACGCCGCGACGCAGAGGCCGGCCCCCTAAGCGGTAGCTGGCATAGCCCACGGACCTTGGGGACTGTATCGCCGGTTCTGGGGGGGGTTGTGTGGCGACTCACCGTTTAGTCGGGTGAACCGGCTCGGCAGTCGGGTCGCGCGGCGTCGGAGCGATGAGGCCCAAGATGGCGGCGGGCCTCGTCTTTCCCGAGCGACGGGGAGAACCCGCGCACGGGAAAGTCTTGATGACGTAGTACTTATGTCATTGCCGGTTGCTTTGGGCGGGAACAGTCTCCCTTAAAGGGCCCGCGGAAGGTGGGAAAATAAACCACTTCTTGTTCGACAATCCTCCGACTAGCGTCTTGTTTTATTTCACGGTAGCAACCGCTACATGGTACTGGTTTTCATCCATTTCACTCTATTGTCTCACAACTCACGACATAGGGACCACAAGTATTTCTCCAGTGTAAATGAGTTTACATTTTCCTCAAATTCAGTAATTTTACCATAACACAGGAGCGTAGCAGTTAGCATAATGCTATTACAGAGCCAGCAACCCGGGTACAATTCTGGCCACTGTCTGTAAGGAGTTTGTACGTTCTCCATGTATCTGCATGGGTTTCCTCCAGGTGCTCCGGTTTCCTCCCACATTCCAAACGCATATGGGTTAGGAGTTGTGAGCATGCTATGTTGGCGCCGGAAGTGTGGTGACACTTGTGGGCTGCCCCCAGAACACTCTACGCAAAAGATGCATTTCACTGTGTGTTTCGATGTACATGTGACTAATAAAGATATCTTATAACCTATGACTGTTCTGGACATTGGCTGGCTTCTAGAATCAACCATGTTATGCAGATTTTCCAGATCATGGAGTCTGGAAATGCTCTGAAATTAACAGACAGAAACTCATCATAGTTCCATTCTGCTAGTTTTTCCAAGGCTCAGTTGCATCTCACCTGTATAGTATTCTTAAAGCTTCATTCAGAGAACAAAGTTCAAACAGTTAATTCAAGACTTGATATCACTTTTAAAATAGCAAAACACAGCAGCTCCCAGTACCTAATTGATTAATGTTGATTAAAATAAGAATATTATTCATGAAAAAAACCACATTGCAGTTAATTTCAAGACATTCACAAGACCAATAATGAAGGCAGAAATTGAATTCTCAGAACAAGCAGCCCTTCTCCTGAAAACCTCTGTGGACCAGCATACTTATCCTTTAATAAAACTTTTCAGATAATGAAACTTACTTGTCTTAACTCGCATGAAGAAATTTGGATAATCCCCATGTTAATCAAGCCTGGTATAGCATTGCTTCTTCAAATATTTTGTGTACGTAACTTTCATTGTACTTTTTTATGCTTTATTAGGAAAATATTTTCTGTAATTTCTGTCATAAGTTTTGTGTTTAAATGGATGTTGTTTTCAGAGTAACAAGGCTTTGTTACAGGTACAACAGATTGTTGTGAGTCCAGACATGCCAAACTGTGCTTTCAACTCATTCTCTGACACAGTGTTGTTTATATCATGATACTTCAAATGTTGTCTTCCAAAACCTGCACATTTGGAAATTTTGAATTACCTGCAATTTTATAACATACATTCATAATTAAGATATTTTTACAATGTTGTATTGCTGCTTCGGAAAGTAATTAAGACCAACAAGTTGTATTCATACTCTTATGAAAGTCAAATATCTTACAAAAAGCTTCACAATTATGTATTCAAATGAAATTTGATACAGAATCTTTAAGATATCTTTATTAGTCACATGTACATCAAATCACACAGTGAAATGCATCTGTTTTGCGTGGAGTGTTCTGTGGGCAGTCCACAAGTGTTGCCACGCTTCCAGCGCCAACATAGCATGCCCACAACTTCCTAACCCGTACATCTTTGGAATGTGGGAGGAAACCGGAGCACCCGGAGGAAACCCACACAGACATGGGGAGAACACGGAGAATATGAGAACCTGAGTCTCATATTGCGATATTAACTCTATGGCCAATAGTTTGGTTAAAGACCCTATTAAAGGAGAAAGGAAGTGAAGAAGAAGGAGATACTTGGAGAGGGGACTCGGAACTTCAGGTCTCGAGAACTGAAGGCATGGCCATCAGTAGAGAAGCAGTGGAAAAGGAGATGTCAAAGGGGAGTTGGAAGCCAGCTGTAGCAGGATGTGGGCCTAGACTGGATTACAGAGATAGGAAGGGACAAGGCTTTGGAGAGATTTGAACACAAAGAATAAGAATTAAAATTTTGATCTTATGCTGAACCATGAGCTAAAGTAAATGACTAATTATAGGAGTGATGTTGAATAATATTTAATATAAATCAGGCTGCAAAGCTTAATTTTCCCTCTGGAGAAAATGTAGGCTGGTTGGGTCAGTATCAGAATAGTTGACTCTGAAGGTTACATAGTATCAATGAGGTTACATGATTTCTTGGCCTTTCTCCATAAACATTCTGAAGCATTAGAATTTTGAATTTCTTCCTTGCAATATAAAGAAAGATTATTGTCATTGATCCAAAATTTTTGATGCATTAAACAAACAACAAAAGGTACGTGAAGAACTAAATGTGGGACTGGCATTATCCCATCCCAACAGGAACGCACTTTTTAAAAATTTGTTATTTTATTCAGTTTCTAACTTTTAGGTACATTTCATGCAATGTCTGCACAGGCTGTTGCCGGATCACCTCCTCACTTTCTCTCTACCTTGAAGCCACAGAAAGTGGTTGAGAATGTTGATGTCCTCCTTTCCTGCTCAGTGTCTGGTAAGTAAAATAAACCCTTAGAATGCCTGTACTGTATGTTGCTCACTATGAGAGATCATGGGTTATCCAATGAAATTGTGTATCATTAAATTTAACAACTCTAAAAGAGGATGCTTTCTATAATTCAGAAACTTAATAGTGGCTGTTTAAAAACCTTATGATCATAGGATTATTATTGGCATGGGTGGAGGCCATTCAGAGGCTCAAGTTTGTGTCAACTTCAGATAGAGCAATTCCATCCCATGTTCTTTTCCCTTATACCTGCATGCTATTTTTCCCAGTGTCTGATTGATTTGCATAAGTACTTCTGTAACAATTTCCACAATAAGCTGTAATAATCTGAAAATTAATAAAAATGGAAAATGCTCTGTGCACTAGTATTGTAATAGAGTAGAATATCATGCTTTTAATTCTACTAACAGGATTCAGATTGAAATCAGTAGCAAAGATTCTCCATGCCCTAAGGGAAATGACTCTGTTATTACACATCCAAAATAAACCAGCTGCAAATTCATCAGAGTTGACAATCAGACAAAATGGTTATTGCAGGCTTCTTTTCTGATTGTTTCCCTCTCACAAATACACTGTCTCTTGCTGACAGAAGGTAATCAACAGAAAATCTTCATGTATACAAAAGTTTGGTCCCTAAAACTATCACCTTATTTCATGAATGTTCATATCTTGCACATTATCATGAAATCAGTAATGTAAAATATTTTCAAAACAAAATAGTAAAATAATATTAGTAAGAAGATTGAAAGAAGCCAATCCATTCATTCTCTCTACAAAAATACCATCTCCAGATGCTTATTTAATTACCCCCTTTAATTTATTTGCTCTCAGAATGTGAAAATCTTCAGTAAGGCCAACATTTATTGTCCATCACTGATAAGGATTTTCACCTGACATGGTAGTTAAAAGCCAATCACATTGGTAGTTCTGGAGTCACATATCTTCTCTGAGCCATGCAGAGAAGTCATAAACTCTAGGAGTATTTGTCAGAATCTTACAAGTGAGAATATCTCTGCAATCTCTTCCAGATCTTAAACCATTATTATTTCCATCTTATTTCCATCCTTTTGTGGCCAAATGATGAATATTGGCTTGGGTTGTGATAATTCCAAGTCCCATTTTACTTCTGATTTAATACTTGTTGCAAACATCATAAGAAAGACACTTCGCAGCAGAGAAAAAGAGAGCAAATTGATAAACATTTTATCAAAATATTTTCTATTCAACATAATAAATACTAAATTTAACATTCAGTCACTGCATAGCAGTAACCATGGTTTATCCTTTTATGTTAATTTTACAGAGGATGTATTTTTCCAAGTTGGCATATGTTCATTTAAGTTTATGTCAAATATATAATTATTTATTTGCTACACAGGTGATCCAGAGCCAGAAGTAGCCTGGTACAAAGGAGACAAGCAGCTTACCAAAGTCCTTGAACCAACTAGATATGAAATGTTAAAAGATGGCAAAGTTCACACCCTCAAACTACACAGGTGAATGGCTATCCTGAATGAAATTTATGGAACACATCACTCAGCCCATCATGTCCTTCCCTGCCAAAAATGGATTTAAGGTTAATCCCTCTTCTCAGCACTTCATCATAGTTCTACAGGTTCTCACTCTCCAAGGGCTTCTCCATGTAATTTTTAAATGCGATGAGGATTTCTGCCTCCAACATCCTTTCAGAAGGAAACTGAACCCCCATCCCCGCCACACCCCCCCCCCCATGAGTTTATAGAGAGCATGGGAAGCAGAACCTGATATGTCAAGCAAGCTGAAACATAAAAGCACTCTGGATCCTGGCCCACTCTGGACCCCTTCTCTGGCGGCAAACCGACCCATATCCCTGACCTCGGGTGTTTCAGACCCCAGCTCCAGTCGCACACCCAGCCTGTACTCCCAGTAATAGGCATCTGACCTTGCACATATGCATAAACGTGGTCTGCGGATGATGAGGAAGAGTTAGTGGACTAATGAATGAGCCAGATGCTGAACCATCAGGATTTCCAAACAATCGGATATCATGCTATTGGAATGTTACTGCATTTAGGAGCGCTCTGTGCAAAATGTTACCTGCTCTTTATCTGCAAGTTTTAGCAATCTCTTTTTGTCATCTATTTTTGCGACTATCTTTCACACTGTTTACTATATCTCCAAGCTTTGTGCATTCTGTTGAAATAATAGCTTCTGACAAACAAGACCAAAGTTGCACAGCTGGAGCAACACGCAAAAAGTGCTGGAGGAACTCAGTAGGTCAGACGACATCCATGGAGGGAAGTAAACTGTCGATGTTTCGGGCTGAGACCCTTCATCAGGACTGGGAAGGAAGAGGGCAGAAGCCAAAATAAGAAGGTTGGGGGAGGGGGAGGAGCACACGCAGGTAGGTGATAGGTGAGTTTAGGTGAGAGGGGGGTGTGGGAGGGGGAGATGATGTAATAAGCAGAGAGGTGATGGGTAGAAGAGGCCAAGGGCTGAAGGAATCCATAGGAGAGGGCAGTGGACCATGGAATAAAGGATAGGGGAGGAGAGGAGATGGGCAGGTCATCAAGGCAGGGGAAGAGAGCCATAGGAATAAGGGAGGACAAAGAAATGGGGGAGGAAAGAAAAAGAAGGGGTGGGGTTACCGAAAGTTAGAGAAATCGATGTTAAGGCCATCAGGTTGGAGACTCTTGGTCAAAATTGTTGGTAGGTTAATTGGCAACTGTAAATTGCCCCTGATGTAGATGGTAGGAGAATTGGGGGCAGTTGAAATTGGGACTAGCTTGGATAGACATCTTGGTCGGCATGGATGAGTTGGGCCGAAGGGCTTGTTCCCATGCTGTATAAGTCTATGACTCTTTGAAGTATCAAAGTTATGCAGGAGTTATAAAGAATGACAATTTTGAATAGGAGGCTTTGAAGGAAACTGATCAGAAAGGGCCAAGGGGTAACAGGTGAGCATGACTTAATGCGGGATATGATAAAAACAAAAGAATTTTCATTGAGCTGAAGATAGAAGGCTGGCCAGGAAACCATTGGGTCAGGCCTGGAGGTGATAAACCCCTGGATGAAAGTTTCACCACCAGATAGATTGTAATAGAGATGAAGGTTTGCACTGTTACGGAAGTGGAAGGATGTGGTCTTTGAAGAATGGAGTAGTTAATACATTTGAGTGTTATACCAAGATTGCAAATAGCTAATACTGGCAACAGTCATTGAAGAGAATGGAATCTATGGCAAGGTTAGAGAGAAGTGGTGGTGGTGGTGGTGGTTGAAGATTTCTCCAGTGCAAATCAGAGAAATTGCGGCATATCTGAGACTCCATTGTTAACTTTGAGTTCGGATGAAGGACCATTGACCTGAAATGCTGAAATATCTCTCATTCCACAGATGCTGCCTAACCTGCTGAGTGTTATGAGTATTTTTAGTTTTTAGTCCATTTTAATTTTAGAATTTTCCAAATTCAGAAATTGTCTCACAGCTTTGGGTTGTTTCTGTGCTATACAACTTTGTGATTCTATGACCATCTCAAGCAGAGCAGAAACAATTTATTAGAATGTAGTTGGGCTGCAGGATTTCCTCTGAGAAGCTGGGAGTGTTTCCCTTAGAGTAGAGTCATAGATTCATAGAGCAATGCAGCACAGATACAAGGCCTTCAGCCCAACCAGTCCATGCTGACCAGGTGTACAGTAAGATTGGTAAAAGGAGGTATATTCAAAACTTTGTGACTCTTTTGAGTAAACATGTAGAAACATTTTCAGTGACACAATGACTATTAACCACTGATTTAGTGGCAGTACAGCAAGAACTGATACAAAGCCCTTTTTTTTACACTGAATTGCTGTGATCTCGAATTCACATTCAGAAAGAGTTGTAGAAGCGCATACATTTGTAACATTCAAAGGAAAACTGTATACATACTTGAAGGTTTGAAAAATTACAGGGCCATGACAAATTGCACGGGAGATGGAGTAATCCAATAGGTCTTTAAAAGAACTGGCACTGTAATGATGGGCTGAATGGCCTCTTTCTATGCTGTACCATTCTATGACTTCGGCTTTGCGTTTGAGACACCTTTCTCTCACATACTTTATGATAAAGTATATGCTGTCAAATTCTGTTGGCACTTCAATTTCGTCTGCAAAGGTTAGGTGCCTAAGTAAAGGTTGACTATTACACAAGAACCCCATGCAATTATTTGACCCAATGTAATTCTCAGAATTTATCCAAACATCTTTGCATGTGAAAAATTCCTAAGACAGACTTGGCTTCTTTTTAAAATACACCGACTAGCAATGGTGTCTTATTTCCAGTCACGACAAGTGCTATAAATGGAGCTACTTCCCCATATTTGTTGGATAAGCCACCTGTTGGCTTTGGACATACATATTTAACTTGAAATTGGCATAAATTGCAAAAAAATGCAATATGGTGGACATTTGTATCAGCCTGTTTTTCGACTGAGAAAGGTCACACAATGGGAGCGCAAGCCAGAAGCAAGAGGACCCTCACAAATTTGAGCTGTAGGTTTTACCAGCCTGATCCGATGAGTTGCAGCTGCCAATCAGACCACCAGACACAACTTATTAGTTCCACAGAGTGTAAATGCACTGTCCTACTCTATTTCAATGATCCTCAGGAGGGGAGAAAATGGGTAAATGGAGAAGAGCTGGGGTCACCAGTGGTCTACACAAAGGCACTACTGTTCATCCTGCCTCTATGTTAAGGGTTTTTTTCCCACATTGTTTTTCACTGACAGTCTCTAGCCATGCCTTTAAGTACCAGCTGACACCAGCAGCAATCAGAGAAGCCCATTTTCAGGAAGGGGGCCTCAAGCAGCTGCTCAGCTCCCTTTTTACATTAACAAAGGGCTCCCCAACATTTTCTTCTGGCTTGTGGCCCAAACAGCTTTACTGGACTCACTACTAATATGGTGGGCAGCACACTTCCAGCTCACAATATGCATACACAAACTGCTATTTATATTAGATGCTTATGCATCCATATTGTACCATTAATCTGGCCAATGTCAATGTGTTTCTAGCCCAACATCTTTCTCTCTCATGATTTACAATACTTTGTAACAATTAATCAAGATAGCAGCTTCCTCGTGATTGTAATATACAAACTACTTACAGCACATACACCTATTATTCTCTATTATCCTCTTGGCTCTTTGCCAGAGATAATCCAAAATTAATCCTTGCCATTTCGCCCTTGCCACAACCTTGGTCTTCCTTGGTTTTAAACATTTATCCTTTTTTATGTATTGGTGTCTGCCACAGCCTCTCCTTATGACAAAACATTGCATGCTTTACCAATAAAAAATCTACTAATCTATTTCTTTATTCACTTAGTGATATGTTTAAACAGAACTATTTGTCACCAATTCCCCACCCCAATCCTTTCAAAGAGCTGTCACCAAAGAACTATCAAACAAAAATTATTCACTTGAAGCATACATTTCTGATTCAAATATAATACCTGCTATACCTAAACAAAACATGTTGGAAGTTTCCCATGCTAAGATGATCACTTACGGTCCAGTGACTCAAGAGTTTTTGGTTGAACACTTGCATTTGGGATACTGCATTTGGAATTTCCCCGTATTTTTCCATAATCCCATTCTCATGACATGAACTTGCTTGCAGGAAGGGGTGTTGTTGCATCAATATATTTTATCCCAGCTTCAAGAAGCATAAGTCTTGAAGTTGCCTTTGGATTCGCACACTAATTTTGACAGCCATTTTACACAGTGTTTCTAGGCGCACAATCTATTGACATAATTTGGCTGCAAGACAACAAGAAGATAAGGAAACTGATCACGATTGGAAACTAAGGGGCAAATAAAAATGCCTACCTTTTATCTGTCAAAAGTAGGTCTGACTGTGGCGTGCGCTGCCCAGGCACGGTTAACCGGCCAACCCCAGCGCCCATCATAAGCTCTTATGACAAATGCTCAATAAGTGATTCGTTGCCTGTTTCAGATGTACGGAAAACGACACCGCGGTTTACCAAGTATCTGCCAGAAACTCAAAGGGCATCGCCATCTGCTCCTCCGTTTTGCAAGTTGGTTTCGTCATGGAAGCTCAGGCGAAGCAACAAATGATGCAGAAGCTGAACGAGAGAAAGCGGGCCAAGAAAGCGCCCAGCTCTCCTGAAGTGAATAGTCCGAGCGGTCACCGCAAAACCTATAAGGATGACAGTTCGACTGCAACTGCGAACATTCATTTGGACCTTGCTGAAAATCGAGCGCGGCCACCGGCTGAAGGAGAAAAAGATCGAAGTATAGAGGGGAGCCCAGCTGGAGTCTCGGCTTCTGCAGGACGGATGAGCAGTTCGGACGAGGTAGAATCGTCAGCTGTTCCCCACCACCCAAATACGGGCAAGAGGCATCAGCTGAACGAGGTCCCAGAGACCGGCGCTGGATCCCAGATCTTCACAGAGGGAGACCGGAGCTACAACCCTCGGATGGGCGACTTATCCGGAGCTGCTTTTCCAAGGAGAACGAAGAAAAAATTCCGAATGTCTGACGGAGACGTTATCGGCGAAGGTCTTCCCAGAAGTGCCGTCCAGTCGTGCAGCCCAACGCATCCCTGTGGCGCCAAGGGCCTCATAACCCCAGATGACGAGTATTATTTGGACTTGTTGGTGTGTTCTGATATTCTGACTGAAGAGAACGACGCGGCGTGGCGGCAAAAGTTGGACTCCCGCCATTACGTGTCACTGTCAGCCGGGAGTGAAGACCCTGAAACTGACGAGGAGAGATGGACAAGCCAGCCCGCGCCCCTCGGCCGCCCCGACCCCAAGCCGACAGCCATTGGCGTAATTGGTGCTCCTTGTTGTCAACTCGAAGCCGCGGCTGTGGGCATTGGGACTAGGGCGAGTTCCACCCGCATCTCCACTCTGATGGGAAGAAGCCCCACTTCGGAAGAGAGCCGCGCTCCTGGAAAAGGAGGAGATGAAACTTGCTCCATCCCGTCCGAGTTGTCCACGCTCTCCACCGAGGACCAGACGGCTGCATGGAAAGGGGTGAGTTCAAAGCAGCCGCCAGCCTCAGTAAACCCCGAGATGATCGCTGGCGAAAAGAGAGTAGGGCTGGTCTCCGACGGTCGAATCGAATTTGTCAGGGCGGAGGAAGGCAAAACAACTGAAGTTGAAAAGGGGGGAGTTTTGAAGGAGGAATGTTGGCAGAAAACTTCCTTAAAGGAAGACAATCCAGAAGACACGAGGAGTAGCCTAGGTGGAGGGACTCTACCAGGCGGCGAATTGTTGGGTACAGGCGAGATGTACAACTTGCCGCTCCGGACGAGCACCACGCAATCACATGCTTTAAGTGAAATCTGCGAATTCACGACCAGCAGCAGACTGCCCCACGCAAGCGAACGTCCTGTCAAACCCCCTGCAGTTTTGGAAAACGCCTCACTTCGGATGGAAGGAGAGTGCATCCATGAAAGAGAAGAGGCGGAGACGGGCTCTGAGGAGAAAAGCTGCAGTTCGTCAGGGAGGGTATGTCCATGCACATCCAACATTTTATTCCATATACATTCACACGAATTAACAAATTGAAAGCAAATTGAACTACATTCAGTGCACAAGATAATTTATCCCCAAATAAATACATCAAAACACGTTCAAGAGAGCCATAACATATAGGTTAACCTTGCTGAATGAGTTGTCCTTTACTATAAATCAATGTCTTTTACCCAAGCGGGGAAAGCACTGCTTGCAATTACTACGGGTGCCTTTAGTTTGTATCCGAATCAGACGCACCTTGCCATTCCAATCAAAGCACAATATTACATTTCGAACAGTCTTGTACATGAGCACTCTGTTCGGCATCACACCTCAATGTGGCTGTCGGAGCTCAGAACAATCGGTATACAAATAGGCTAAATATTGATTGATTGGGCTTAACTTCCCTTATATATGGTGGTGAAACGTTTGAGACTTTCAAACTATTGAGGTTTGTGTCAGAGGATAACGATGTATAGGCAGATGAGAGTTTGCCTGAAATTCCATCCTCGCTACATAAGCAGAGCCTTCAGTCCATCTAAACAAGTAACTAAATATGACAACACTACGTCAGCCCTTGAGGTGTAGGTGGGTGGAACTTCTGACTCCAAGCAAATAGGTCATTGTATCTTGAAGTTGGTATAGTCAGAAATTCAAGTCTGTCGAATGAGGGAGGAATTTGAAAGTTTGACAATGTACAAACAAGATAAAAATATTTTGAGTGGAGGATATATATATTTATATATACACATACATATATAAATTCTGGGCATAAAACAATGTCAGCCTCTTATAACTAGGAGTTAAAATCACAAAACTGCAATGCTGGATATCTGAAATAAAAATAGAAAACACTGGAAATACTCAGCAGGTCGGACAGCATCTGTGGAAAGAGAAACAGAGTTAATGCTTGAGGTCAAAGACAATCTGTTTCTCTTCCCACAGGTGCTGCCTGGCCTGCTGAGTGCTTCCAGCATTTTCTGTTTTTATTTCCTAGGATTGTAAGGTCACAAAGTTTGATAGAGACGTGAATTATCCAATCACCTCCATTCTGGCAGCCCCATTAAGTAATCTGAAATGGTTTAACACTTCCAATTGAACGGGATTTGGCTTGGAGTTTTACTTTGTCTTTCACCATCCTTTTGTTGCAAAGTTGGGACACATGTTGCCCTGCATTATTCACAATTCATATTTCCTTATGGCAAATAGGAGGACATTCAGCCCATGGAGCCTATTGCCAGCTCTCTGAGAGATCCCTTCAATTCCATCACCCCACTTATTTCCTTGTGACCCATTCTCCCTCACATGCCCATCAACTGCCCCCAGTTCTCCTACCGCCTACATCAAGAGCAATTTACAGTCGCCAATTAACCTGCCAACAAGGACTTATTTGGGATCTATACAAACTCAACACAGGCAGCCCTATAGGTCAGGATCAAACTCACAGGAGTGGTGAAGCAGCAGCACTACCCGCTGCACTGCAGTGCCCTCCTTGATACACCACTACAATTTATATTTGCCTGTTGGTATACAACAAATGTAAGGAAGATGTTGTACCATGGAGTGTATCAAGGACAAGTCTTCATTTGACATCCAAAAGTAGCCACTTAAGAGCGGGGATTCACTGGTTGCAAACTGGAAAGGGAAAGGAATATATTTTTTATCCAAACTGATACCAGTAGATTGCTATCTGACCAGTTAACATCAAATACAATATGATGGTTATCAATATAATCTGTGATATATAGTAAGGTGAAATTCTCTATTATTCTCTGAAAAGCGCAATCCACGATGTTATAAGGCTTTGATCTGTGAATTACCTGTGAAAAAACTGCCCAGAAAATGAATTATAATCATGGGCATACTATCTGGAGAACAGAGATCAGGGGAATAAGATGTCAAATGGGACAATTTTGACCTAACTCACTAAGTTACCAACTTGCATGTCTTAAGGATGTGGGAGGAAGTTGGAGAACCCAGAGGAAATCCACATGGTCAAACGTGGACCATACACACTCCACATAGACAGCACCAGAGGTCAGGCTTCAGTTCAAGCTGTGAGGCAGCAGCACTGTTTGCTGTGCTATGGTACCCAATTATAGAACCTGATTTATCAGTTAAGATGTATAATATGTAACAAAATGGAATATGTTATTTGTATATTTATTAAAGGAACTAATCAATATTAACCTGATCACTCAATTAGTGAGGAGCATGAATAATTAAGCCCGCCCCTCCATAGATTCTGTCTATACCTCTCGCTGCCTTGGTGAAGCAGCCAGCATAATCAAAGACCCCACCCACCCGGGTCATTCTTTCTTCTCTCCTTTCCCATCAGGCAGAAGATACAGGAGCCTGAGGGCATGTACCACCAAGCTCAAGGACAGCTTCTGTCTCACGGTGATAAGACTATCGAACAGTTCCCTTATATGTTGAGATGGACTCTTGACCTCACAATCTACCTTGTTGTGACTTGCACCTTATTGTCTACCTGCACTGCACTTCCCTGTAGCTGTGACACTTTACTCTGTACTCTGTTATTTTTTTACCTGTACTACCTCAATGCACTCTGTACTAACTCAACGTATCTGCGCTGCGCTGTGTAATGAATTGATCTGTATGAACAGTGTGCAAGACAAGTTTTTCACTGTACCTTAGTACGAGTGACAATAATAAGCCAATACCAATACCAATACCAATAATAGCTTGAAGGAGGAGCAGAGTAAGAGAGTAACAAAAGTATAGAGCTCGGAACGGGACGCAGCGCAGATCTGAGGCAAGAAGTGGGAAATCAAAAGAACGACTACTATGTGACAGTGGAATCAGTGCAGAGAGGAGAGGACAACTAAACCAAAGGAACTATATTAATTACTGAGATGAAGTATTGACATTTGATAAGGATTAAAGATAGAGAACTAAAACAGTTTAATAACTTAATTTACATAAATTAATTAAATTAAAGGTAATTTAAGGATTACACAAGAGATCTGGTAAATTTTAGTCAATCGTTTGATAAATAAAGACGTGGCAATTTTCCTCAGTCCCATTGAATGCTCCCTGTGCGGACAAGAGTGGAGTCTGTAGGAAGGATGAGCAACTGAACCGTGGCACCGTGGTTCAGGGACCCATTCAAGAGGGGGAAGAGAAGAGAAATGTAGTTGTAATCCGGGATAGTATAGTCAGTGGAATAGACACAATTCTCTGTCACAAGGATTGCAAGTCCTGGCGGCTATGTTGCCTGCCTGCTACCCGAGTTCAGGACATCTCATCTGACCTGCAGAGGAATTTGGAATGGGAGGGGAAAGATCCAGTTGACATAGTCCATGTGGGTACCAATGACGTAGGTAGAACAAGGAAAGGGGTTTTGCTGAGGGAATTTGAGCAGCTAGGGACTAAATTAAAAAGTAGAACCAAAAAGGTAATAATCTCTGGATTGCTACCTGAGCCATGTGCAAATCAGCACAGGGTAAATAAGATCAGAAAGTTAACTGCATGGCTCAAGGATTGGTGTGGTAGAAGCGGGTTTGAATTCATGGGATATTGGCACCAATATTTGGGAAGGAGGGAGCTGTTCTGATGGGGCGGGCTCCACCTGAGCCATGCTGGGACCAGAGTCCTGGCAAATCACATAACTAGGGCTGTGAATAGGGCTTTAAACTAAATAGTAGGGGGATGGGTTCAACAGATTGGAAAAATATGGATAAAGTAAAAGGGAAGGAGAACGCAGGAGAGGTTACTGAAGTCTTCAGAATAAAGAATAAGACAGAAAGTTTATAAAGGGATAAGAATTTAACTTCAGGCAACATGGAGACAAATTTGAGAAGAAGGGTGGTGAATACAGGACTGAAGGTGTTATATTTGAATGCATGCAGCATACGAAATGAGGTAAATGAGCTTATAGCGCAGTTAGAAATTGGCAGGTATGATGTTCTGAGCATCACATAGTCGTGGTTGAAAGCAGATCACAGCTGGGAGCTAAACATCCAAGGATACACACCCTATCAAAAAGACAGGCAGGTGGGCAGAGGGAGTGAGGCGGCTCTGTTGGTAAAAAATGAAATCAAATCCTTATCCAGAAGCGACATAGGATCAGAATATGTAGAATCATTGTGGGTCGAGTTAAGAAACTGGAAGGGTAAAAAGACCCTGTTGGGAGTTTATATACAGGCCTCTGAATAGTAGCCAGGATGTGGGGTACGAATTACAACAGGAGATTGAAAAGGCATGTAAAAAGGGCAATGTTACGGTGGTCATGGGGGATTTCAATATGCAGGTAGATTGGGAAAATCAGGTTGGGTCTGGATTCCAAGAGAAGGAATCTGTAGAATGCCTACGAGATGGCTTTTTAGAGCAGCTTGTGGTCGAGCCCACGGGGAAAAGGTGATTCTGGATTTGGTGTTGTGCAATGAACCAGATTTGATTAGGGAGCTTAAGGTAAAGGAACCCTTGGGAGGCAGTGAACATAATATGATAGAATTCACCCTGCAGTTTGAGAGGGAAAAGCTAAAGTCGGATATATCGGTATTACAATTGATTAAAGATGACTACAGAGGCATGAGAGAAGAGCTGGCCAAAGTTGATTGGAAGGGGACCCTAGCAGGGATGACGGTAGAGCAGCAATGGCAGGAGGTTCCAGGAGTAATTCAGAAGACAGGATCAGTTCATCCCAAAGAAGAAGAAGCATTCTAAAGGGAGGATAAGGCAACCATGGCTGACAAGGGAAGTCAAAGACAGCATAAAAGCAAAAAATAGTGGGAAGCAAGAAGATTGGGAAGCTTTTAAAAACCAACAGAAGGTAACTAAAAAATCAATAAAGGGAGTAAAGATGAAATATGAAGGTAAGCTAGCCAATAATATAAAAGAGGATACCAAAAGACTTTTCAGATATATGAAGAGTAAAAGAGAGGCAAGAGTGGACATTGGACTGCTGGAAAATGACACTGGAGAGGCAGTAATGGGGAACAAAGGAATGGCAGGTGAATTGAATAAGTATTTTGCATCAGTCTTCACTGTGGAAGACACCAGCAACATGCCAGAAGTTCATATTAGTCAGGGGACAGAAATGAGTGTCGTTGCTATCACTAAGGAGAAGGTGCTTGGGAAGTTGAAAGGTCTGAAGGTAGATAAGTCACCTGGACTGGATGGACTACACTCCAGGGTTCTGAAAGAGGTAGCTGAAGAGATTGTGGAGGCATTCATAGTGATCTTTCAAGAATCTCTAGAGTCAGGAGTGGTTCTGAAGGTCTGGAAAATCACAAATGTCACTCCACTCTTTAAGAAGGGAGGGAGGCAAAAGGCAGGAAATTATTGCTATTGGTATTGATTTTTTATTGTCACTTGTACCAAGGTACAGCAAAAAACTTGTCTTGAATACCGATCCTACAGATCAATTAATTACACAGTGCATTGAGGTCGTACAGGGTAAAAACGATAACAGGATACAGAGGCAAAAGATGTCATAGCTACAGGGAAGTTCATTGCAGGTAGACAATAGGTGCAAGGTCATAACAAGGTAGATTGTGAGGTCAAGAGTCCATCTCATTGTATAAGGGAACCGTTCAATAGATTTATCACAGTGGGATAGAAGATATAGGCCTGTTTTTCTTTTAGTAGGGTTTTTATTATAAGGTTTAGTTTTTATAAGGTTCTTTTTTATAAGTTGTTATATAAGTTTTAATCGGGAATAGTGGGGGCTGGACTGCGCAGGCGCATGACGTCAGCAGGTAAGGCGCGGGCAGTTTAAAAAGCAAACCGCCATATCCAGTGGGCAGCGTCGGAACTGGCAGTGGAGTGAGAGGGAGCAGAGTGGTTGGGCTTTGGCTTAAGGGGCTTAGGTGTAAAGGGGCAAGGCAGGTGAGTAGCTGGTAAGTAGGTAAAGGTAAGGTTTTACCTGTTATCTGTTTATAAATTTTTAAGTATGAAAAACTAGGGGGAGAAAAAAAGAATTAGTTCAGATGGAGGACATGGTGGTGTGCTGCAGCTGCTTGGTGTGGGAGCCCATGGACCTTGCTGTAGTCCACGATGACCACATCTGCAGTAAGTGCTTGAGGCTGGAGGAACTTTGGCTCAGAATTGATGAGCTGCAGTTGCAGCTTCAAACACTGCGCAGCATCAGGGAGGGGGAGAGGTATGTAGATACTGTACATCAGGAGACGGTCACCCCCCCCCCCCCCCTTAGAGCAGGTACTTCTGGAGTCCCAGAAGTAGATAGAAGGGTGACTGTCAGGGGAGGGAAGAGGAAAAAGAAAACAAACAGGCAGATAGAGCACAGGACCCTGGAGGCTGTTCCCCTCAATAACAAGTTTTCCGCTTTGGAAGCTGTTGAGGGAGATGATCTGCCGGGGCCTAGCAGCAGTAGCCAGGTCTATGGCACTGGGACCGTTCCTGCTGCTCAGAATGGAAGGGAGGAGAAGAAGAAGGCAGTAGTAATAGGGGACTCGATAGTCAGGGAAACAGATAGGAGGTTCTGTGGCAGTGAGCATGAATCCCGGATGGTATGTTGCCTCCCAGGTGCCAGGGTCCGGGATGACACTGATCAGGTCCACAGGATCCTAGAGCGGGAGGGAGAACAGCCAGAAGTTGTGGTTCATGTTGCTACCAACGACATAGGTAGGAGGAGGAATGAGGTCCTGAAAAGTGAGTTTAGCGAGCTAGGCAGAAGGCTGAAGAACAGGAACTCAAGGGTAGCAATCTCAGGGTTGCTGCCAGTGCCACGCGATAGTGAAGGTAGGAATAGGAGGAGATGGCAAGTAAATGCATGGCTGAGAAGTTGGTGCAGGAGGGAGGGTTTTAGATTTTTGGATCATTGGGATCTCTTCTGGGGAAGGTGGGACCTGTACAGAGAGGACAGGTTACACCTGAACCTGAGGGGGGGGGGGGGCAATATCCTTGCAGCCAGGTTTGCTAGGGTGGTTCAAGAGGGTTTAAACTAGATTGCAAGGGGGAAGGGAACCAGAGGAGTAGGTCAGAGGAAGACGGGATGGGGAAAAGTCAGATCTGACAGGTAGAGAGGCTTTGAGGAAGGAGAAGCAGAGTACAGGCTATAAAAGTAGTAAGGCGGATGGGCTAAAGTGCATTTACTTAAATGCAAGAAGCATCAGGAATAAGGGAGATGAACTGAGAGCTTGGATAAGTACATGGGACTACGATATTGTGGCTATTACAGAGACATGGCTGACATGAGGGCAGGAATGGATATTGAATATTCCTGGTTTTCAGTGCTTTAAAAGGGATAAGGAGGTGGGGAGAAGAGGAGGAGGGGTGGCGATACTGGTCAGGGATACTGTTACAGCTGCAGAAAGGGTAGATAATGTAGAAGGATCCTCTCTAGAGTCAATATGGGTGGAAGTTAAGAACAAGAAAGGAGCAGTTACCCTCCAGGGAGTATTCTATAGGCCCCCCCGGTAGCAGTAGGGATACTGAGGAACAGGTTGGGAGGCAGTTTTTGGAAAGATGCAAAAATAACAGGGTTATTATAATGGGAGACTTCAACTTTCCAAATATTGATTGGCACCTACTTAGTGTCAAAGGTTTAGACGGGGCGGAGTTAGTTAAGTGTGTCCAGGACAGATTCCTGACAAAGTATGTTGACAGGCCTACTAGAGGGAATGCCATATTACATCTAGTTTTAGGTAATAAACCGGGATAAATGACAGATCTCTCGGTGGGTGAGCATTTGGGGGACAGTGCCCATTGCTCCATAACCTTCAGAATTGTCATGGACAGGGATAGGAGCAAAGAGGACAAGAAGATATTTAATTGGGGAAAGGCAAATTATGAGGCTATAAGGCGAGAACTTGGGAGTGTAATTTGGGATGACATTTTTGAAGGGAAATATACTATGGAGATGTGGTCAAAGTTCAGGGATCTTTTGCAGGATGTTAGGGATAAATTTGTTCTGGTGAGGCAGAGAAGGAATGGTAGGGTGAAGGAACCATGGGTGGCGAGAGAGGTGGAACAACTAGTTAGGAGGAAGAAGGCAGCATACATAAGGTGTAAGCAGCAAGGATCAGATAGGGCCCATGAGGAATATAGAGTAGCAAGGAAGGAACTTAAGAGCGAGAAGGGGGCATGAAAAGGCTTTGGCAAGTAGGGTTAAGGAGAATCCCAAGGCTTTTTTCTCAGAAGGATGGCTAGGGTAAAGGTAGGTCTGATTAAAGACAAAGGTGGATGTGCCTGGAAGCTGTGGAAGTGGGTGAGGTTCTCAATGAATACTTCTCTTCAGTATTCACCAAGGAGAGGGATCTTGATGATGCTGAGGACAGCATTGGTAAGGGTAATGTTCTGGAGTATGTAGATATTAAGAGAAAGGATGTGTTGGAGTTGTTAGAAAATATTAGGACAGATAAGTCCCCGGGGCCTGACGGAATATTCCCCAGGCTGCTTCGAGAGGCAAGGGAGGAGATTGCTGAACCATTGGTTAGGATCTTTGAGTCCTCGTTGTCCACGAGGATGGTAACGGAGGATTGGAGGGTGGCAAATGTTGGCCCCTTATTCAAAAAATGTAGTAGGGATACTCCAGGGAATTACAGACCAGTGAGCCTTACATCTGTGGTGGGTAAGCTGTTAGAAAGGATTCTATGAGATAGGATCTATGAGCATTTAGAGAATCATGGACTGATTAGGGACAGCCAGCATGACTTTGTGAAGGGAAGATCTTGCCTCACAGGCCTGATAGAGTTCTTTGAGGAGGTGACCAGGAAGATTGATGAGGGTAGTGCAGTGGATGTGTTCTACATGGATTTTAGTTGATAAGGTTCCGCATGGTAGGCTTCTTCAGAAGGTCAGAGGCCAAGGGATCCAGGGAGGCTTGGAAGTGTGGATTCAGAATTGGCTTGCCTGTAGAAAGCAGAGGGTTGTGGTGGAGGGAGTGCATTCGGATTGGAGGGCTGTGACTAGTAGTGTCCCACAGGGATCGGTTCTGGGACCTCTACTTTTTGTGATATTTATTAATGTCTTAGATGAAGGGGTGGAAGAGTGGGTTAGCAAGTTTGCAGATGACACAAAGATCGGTGGTGTTGTGGATAGTGTGGAGGGCTGTCAAAGCTTACAGAGGGATATTGATAGGATGCAGGGCTGGGCTGACAAGTGGCAGATGGAGTTCAATCCAGAGAAGTGTGAGGTAGTACACTTTGGAAGGACCAACTCCAAGGTGGAGTACAAGGTAAATGGCAGGATTCTGGGCAGTGTAGAGGAGCAGAGGGATCTGGGGGTTCATATCCACAGATCATTGAAAGTCGCCTCACAGGTAGATAGGGTAGTTAAGAAAGCTTTTGGGATGTTAGCTTTCATAAGTCGTGGGATCAAGTTTAAAGAGCCGCGAAGTAATGATGCAGCTTTACAAAACTCTGGTTAGGCCACACTTGGAGTACTGTGTCCAGTTCTGGTCACCTCATTATAGGAAGGATGTGGAGGTGTTGGAAAGGGTGCAGAGGAGATTTACCAGGATGCTGCCTGGATTGGAGAGTATGGATTATGAGGAGAGACTAAAGGAGCTAAGGCTTTACTCATTGGAGAGAAGGAGGATGAGGGGAGACATGATAGAGATATACAAGATATTAAAAGGAATAGATAGAGTGGACAGCCAGCGCCTCTTTCCCAGGGCACCAATGCTCAAAACAAGAGGACATGCCTTTAAGGTAATGGGTGGGAAGTTCAAGGGAGACATCAGAGGGAGGTCTTTCACCCAGAGAGTGGTTGGTGCATGGAATGTGCTGCCTGGGATGGTGGTGGAGACTGATACATTGGTCAGGTTCAAGAGATTGTTAGATAAGCATATGGATGAATTTAAGATAGAGGGATATGTGGGAGGAAGGGGTTAGATAGTCTTCGGTGTGGTTCGAAGGGCGGCACAACATGGTGGGTGGAAGGGCCTGTATTGTGCTGTATTGTTCTATGGTTCTATAGCCTGACTTCAGTGGTTGGTAAGATGTTGCAGTCCATTATTAAGGATGTGGTTTCGGGGTACTTGGAAGCATATGATAAAATAGGCCAAAGTCAGCATGGTTTCCTTATGGAGAGATCTTGCCTGACAAATCTGTTGGAATTCTTTGAGGAAGTAACAGGCAGGATAGACAAAGGAGAGTCAGTGGATGTTGTTTACTTGGATTTTCAGAAGGCCTTTGACAAGGTGCCGCACATGAGGCTGCTAAAAGGTATGAGGAAAGGTATTAGCATGGATAGTAGATTGGCTGACTGGCAGAAGGCAAAGAGTGGGAATAAAGGGGGCCTTTTCTGGTTGGCTGCCGGTGACTAGTGGTGTTCCTCAGGGATCAGTGTTGGGTCCGCTACTTTTCATGTTATATGTTAATGATCTGGATGATGGAATTGATGGCTTTGTGGCCATTTTTGCAGATGATACAAAGATAGGTGGAGGGGCAGGTAGTGTTGAGAAAACAGAGAGTTTGCAGAAGGATTTAGACAGGTTTGGAGAATGAGTAAAGAAGTGGCAGATGGAATACAGTGTAGGGAATTGTACGGTCATGCACTTTGGTAAAAGGAATAAAGGCATAGACTATTCTGTAAACGGGGAGTGAATTCAGAAACTGGAGGTGCAAAGGGACTTGGGAGTCCTAGTGCAGGATTCCCTGAAGGTTAACTTGCAGGCTGAGTCGGTTGTAAGGAAGGCAAATGCAATGTTAGCATTCATTTCGAGAGGACTAGAATATTGGTATTGGTATTGGTATTGGTTTATTATTTTCACTTGTACCGAGGTACAGTGAAAAACTTGTCTTGCAAACTGATCGTACAGGTCAATTCATTACACAGTGCAGTTACATTGAGTTAGTACAGAGTCCATTGATGGAGTACAGGTAAAAACAATAACAGTACAGATTAAAGTGTCACAGCTACAGAGAAAGTGCAGTTCAATAAGGTGCAAAGTCACAACAAGGTCGTGAGGTCATAGTCCATCTCACTGTATGAGGGAACCATTCAATAGTCTTATCACAGTGGAGTAGATGCTGTCCTTAAGTCTGGTGGTAAGTGCCCTCAGGCTCCTGTATCTTCTACCCAATGGAAAAGGAGAGAAGGGGGAATGACCCGAGTGGGTGGCATCTTTGATTATGCTGGCTGCTTTGCCAAGACAGCAAGAGGTAAAGACAGTCCAAGGAGGGGAGGCTGGTGTCCGTGATGCACTGGGCTGTGTCCACAACTCTCCGCAGTTTCTTGCGGTCCTGGGCAGAGTAGTTGCCGTGCCAAGCCGTGATACATCGAGATAGGATGCTTTCTATGGTGCATCGGTAAAAGTTGGTGAGAGTCAAAGGGGACAAACCGAATTTCTTTAGCCTCCTGAGGAAGTAGAGGTGCTGGTGAGCTTTCTTGACCATGGCATCTACGTGATTTGACCTGGAATATAAAAGCAAGGATGCAATGCTGAGGCTTTATAAGGTGTTGGACAGACCACATTTGGAGTATTGTGAGCAGTTTTGGGCCCCATATTTAAGGGAGTGCTGGCTTTGGAGAGAGTCCAGAGGAGGTTTACAAGAATGATCCTGGGAATGAAAGGGTTAATGTATGAGCAGCGTTTGATGGCTCTGGGCCTGTACTTGCTGGAGTTTAGAAGGATGAAGGGGGAATCTCATTGAAACCTATCGAATATTGAAAGGCCTGTACAGAGTGGACGTGGAGAAGATGTTTGCAGTAGTGGGAGAATCTAGGACAGGAGGACACAGCCTCAGAATAGAAGGATGTTTCTTTAGAGCAGAGATGAGGAGTAATTTCTTTAGCCAGAGGGTGGTGAATCTGTGGAATTCATTGCCACAGACGGCTGTGGAGGCCAAGTCATTAGGTATATTTAAAGCGGAGGTTGATCAGTTCTTGATTAGTAAGGGCAGCAAAGATTATGGAGAGAAGGCAGGAGAATGGGGTTGAGAGGGCCATTCAAGACTCGATGGGCTAAATGGGCTAATTCTGCTCCTATGCCTTCTGGTCTTATGGTTATGGTCTTATTCTGTGCCATGTTGCAATGCCAGGATGTCTTGTGTCCTTGATAACCGTAATTACAGGAAGTGTCATCGGTTGAAGGAGCTTGTTGCAAATTTCAGGGATTGATCCATAGCTGGCTCTCAGAGCTACGAAGATAGGTAATGTCAGAAGGGATCATCCAGAACATAAGCCTGTGCAAGCAAATAGGGAATGGTTGCCTCTTGACAAACCAGGTGGATGGTAGGGGTGTCCTTTGAGTAGATCTTACTCTCAGATGGAAGGGCTTTCTTGCAGCACTGGGACCATTTCTAGGAGAGATAGGATGTGTTAACACGGGGAACCAATATGCTATAGGGAAGTTTACCTGATGCTATTGGCGAGGAGATGGAACTTGGGAGATGGAATGGGAATTTGACAGTTATTTCAGAGGTAAAATTGAATAGGAAAGATCGTTTTTTTATAAGCTTTTAGGAATAAGAAGCCATTTATCCAATGTAAATATTTTCATTATTCAATAATTATTTCAATAATCTGATTTAACATCTGTTTTCCATTCAAAGCCTTACCTCATAGACAAAAATTAAATTGTGATTACATCTAATCCCTTTGTACACTTTAGTTCAATCTAGTTTCAAGTAGGCAGAGTTTGTTCCATAACTTAACACCTTAAAACAGGGAGAAGGATTTAAGCAATAGAAGAATGTAAAACAAAAATATTGTTTCTTACAAATAATAAGTAAGTACATCACACTTTTTAAAGGTAGAAATTTTAAAAAATCAGCACAAACAAGATAAATCCAAAATAGAAAGAAAAGAATTAGCTCCAATATAGTTTACCCATCATGTTATAATAATTCTCAACAATTTGTTATTGGTCATTTTGTATTTTTGTCAGGCTGAAATACAACCTTTACCTTTAAAAGATGAAGCAACAAGCTCTACTAAAATCACCACAAGTTCAAACTCTGAAGATGATCACAGTGTTTATCATGAGAAAAAGACAAATCTCTTGCCTCTGGACACAAATGTAACACTTCCATCAACAAAGTATTGTCAAGACCAAGAAGATGCTCATGGAAGACTCAAGACAGACTTTGAAATCTCAGATAATCCTTCTATTCTGGACAGTACAATTTCACAAAGCAGCGAGTTTAAAGATAAATATCAGATTCAGGTTTTACAGGAAAAAAGATCAAATATTATTTCAAAAGATAATGAGTTAACTTGCACATCAAAAGAAGATCAAGGGAGTATTTTTGAAGCAAAGATTGAACACACAAGGCACTTTACTGACACCTTAAAAAGAGATTGTTGTATAGAAAGTAAGAAGTCAGATCTCGATGAGAACACTTCCAATTGCAACAGAGAACTGGAGCCTTCAGAAAAATCACCTGTATTATATATTCATAATGAGTACACAGATCATCTGTCTTCAATTACTTCTGAAGGTTGTGAATCTGATGATTCAAGCAAGAAGGAATTGAAGAAAGTAGGCAAATATGGAAGCATAGATCCATGTCTGGATATTCCACCACATTCAAGCATACCTGCCCAAACTAAAGATATTTCAGCGTCATTAACTATTGGCTCCAATATTTTCCAGGATGATGAAAAAAAATTGGATAAAGAATCAAATTCCTCTTCATATTGTGACATGAATAATAGGGCCAGACATGATGAAATCCCTCTTCAAGTCAGTGAATGTTTTGAAAATGAGTCCAAGCATATGGATGGATCCAGAGAAGAATTTGAACATTCTGAACCCACCTTCGGGTCAATAGTGAATGTTTGTAAATTAGGAGTACACAAAGATCTAACTGGTCAATCTGAAGAATCTGTTTTGGAGAATGAATCTAGTCAAAAAGATAGTCCCAAAAGCCATTGGCTGCCTCCCAACAAAGCAGAAATTCTCTGCCCTTCAGAAAATGAAGTGCACAAAGTTGATATATCAACACATTGGCCTATCCATTATAGCCAGACAGAAAATGAAGCTGTAAGAAATTGTTCAGATTCTCACAATAGTAATGAAATACCAAGTTTTCCAGAAACAAATAAACCAACAGCTTTTCAACTTGATGATAAACTACCATTTGAGCATCCTGTGTTATTTGAATGCAATTTAGATGTTCTACCAAATCAACTGTTACCTAAACATTTAACCTTTAATTGTGAAACTAATGGCTCAGATTATCCTTCAAAAGACAGTGTTCTTGATGAACCTTTAGTAGTTAATCTTCAAGACGTTAGTACATCAACACTTGTAGATTGTGAGAAAATGCAATATAATGAATCACCTCTTTTAGAAAGTCCTTGTTGGAACAAGACTAAAAGTATTGATAATGAGGGCATTTCAAAGCTTATATTGTTTGAAAGGGAAGATGTTTATAAAGCGGAAACTGACATGGATAAGAACCAACAAGAAAATATCAGTAAAAGTGATCATGAACTTGTATGTAAACAGTTTTATAATTCTCCTGTTAGTTTCCCACCAAGTGAAAATGAACATTTCAACTTTCAGTTGAGAAATGGCCAAAGTTCTGAAACTGTGCTTCCTTTGAAACATTACGTTACAGGGCATGAGAACAGCAGTGAACCAGAAGTTGTTAAATCAGATAACGTGAAATCATCCATGCTACAGCTAGTAGATGTAGATCAAAATACTTCTCCCTTAACAGAAACAAATCAACAAAGAATGATCAATATTGAAGGGAAAAAAGTAGCAAATGTAACAGATCATTCTGAATGTCCTACCCAAAAGGAACAAAAATCACCTATTGCCCATCCAGTTGTAATAGAACAATCTATTGGCTTTCAGCAAGTACCAAGACAAGTTGAAAACTCAGTGGAACATGTAGTTGTGGTCGGGATAGATGATGATCATGGAAAAATGCAAATTACAAAAAATGTCCAGACAGTTCCAATAGACAACCTAGAACCTTCATTAATTCATGAACCAATGAATGATCTAACTAAAATAATTCAACCTGTAGTTAAAGATGAGAGCCATTTTCAAAGCTTGTCAATACAAGCACCAGATGAAACTAAAGCTACAGACAATGAAACTGTCATGAATCCATCTGGAAGTTTTATGTGTGCAGTGGAGCATTCATCACATTTCAATGAGAGTCTATTTCAGAACATAACTAGCCAAGCTGAAATGAGCACAGCAAATCACAACATCTGTTTCACAGAATGTGATAATAAATTAGGCCATGATCATGTTGACAATAAAACAACTTCAACCAAGAATTTGCCATCTGCTGTATTTTCAGTCGGTCCAATAATGAATGTTCTATCAAAAGCTGAACAGGTTAAGGGTGTAAATATTGAATCACCAACAGCAGATTTGAATGAAGACATTCAAAAAGCAGAATATGTGCATGAGACAAATCTAAGTGAAATATCAAACTTCATTGCAAATACTGATAAAATTGTGGAATCACAGGCAGAAGAAAGACAACATAGCAACTGCATGGAAAAGGAAAATGACAATAAAACTATTCAACAAAGTGATTCCTTCCACTTAACATCTACTGACAGCAGAGGATCAGACATAATTACTCAACAAGTGGCAGGTCAGATAATGAATGTTGATTCTACTGCTCCAGAAGATTGCAGAGAGCATAACAAAAGTAGTCTAAACAAATCTAATGGCCAAGTTATAGTGCTAGATCATCCACTAGAATATATCAAAGTGAACATTGATGATGAATATAAAGGAAAGGTTTGCCAAATGTCTGTAGCGCCCAGCAAAAGTAATCAGAAGTCTTCTAATGTGTCCAAAAATGAAAAGGTCACACCAAATAAAAATGATAATCATACAAAGTTCATAGGCACTCAGACAATGATTACATCATTGGATGAGGGTCAGAAGAGAACTATTGAACCTGAACTCCCCATCTCCTTGCAAAGGAAATCTTTGTCTAAGAAGAGATTTCCACTTGTAGAATCACTCAGTACAGTTGATAGGATTAAACAACCTACAGCAACAGAATCAGTTAAAGAGCTGTTGATGTCAGGTGCACAGAAAAAATCAAATTCATCAAGTAACGTTGCCTCAGAGTTTGAGGATTTGTTTCCTTCTCAGAATGAACAGAAGAAAGAAGTAGTTAAACGAGTGCTGTCAGCTGATAACGTGAAGTCCACATTAGACAAAAACAAACAAATGCAATCTTCAGCAGGAAGGGACAATCTTAATAAAACCAACACTGTAATTAAAAGAACATTTCAAAAGGCAATGGATGAAGCAGCTATCAAGAAAGAGCAGAAGGAGGTGGAAAAAGTGAAGTACCGTCAAAAGGAGGAACATAAAGGTACAATTTAATCTCATTTTACGCTCTTACCTGTTTATACTAACAAGTAGTCAGACACGGCACTAAAATATTTTCCTATTTGAATAAACTAAGTTTTAATTCAAATGTCCAATTCTTATTAATGAAATGCAGCCTTTGACTGCAACAGCTTAATAGAAATGAGAGGCTGCATAGCTAAGTAAGTGCTATATACCCGATGACTCAAAGAAATAGTATTACAAATTTTTTAAAGTGTCTAGGTTGTTTCATAAATTGTAGGCCTCTTTTGATGTTCTATTTATTGGAAGTAGAAATGTAACTCTGACTTCAAGGAAAGTAACAATTGAGTGTCAATAATCAAAATACAGTGGATTGTGGCTCTTATGCTATCTAAGACAATAGTCATAATTTTGCAGTGATCTTTTCAAACCTCATTGTAGGTTTAGCTGAATCAACTTAACTAAAAGGTACTTAAAAACTATATACTCTTATATACATTTCAGGATTTTATTGGATCATGTGAGATTTGGAGCTCAACTCTGTATAGCTGGGTATCAATTAATATACTTATCCAACCTATATCTATAGGGGGAGAGAGTTTCACATTTTGTTTGATAAAAGAGCTTCCTAATTTCATTCCTAACTATCCTTGCTCAAATTTTAAGATGATATCCTATTCTTCACAAACTCTTGACCTCCTATTTAATCGACACATCCCCTGCAGATTATTTTAATCTCCTTATCTGCAACTAATAGGCGTATCACTACCTGCCCCCACCCAACACCCCAGTGCATCACAATTATTTCCTTAAATTGCAAATAGAATCAGAGAGTCATATGACACAGAAACAATCCCTTTGGCCTATCAAGACCATACTATCCAGCGCCCATTTCCACTGACCCTACACTAATCCATTTAACTCTCCCCACATTTCTATTGAGTCCACTCACACATGGCAGGCAAGTAGTAGTTATTGAGTTACCACAAAGGCAGTTTGAATTAAACATTTTTTCATGTGTCAGAATGAGGTGATTCCCCACAAACCAGTGTTAGTTGGATCATTTGTAACTTTTTTGTAAGGTTTATATGCCTTTTGGAAATCATAGCTTATTTTGGTAACCAGTATGAAGGAATTAATTGTTTGACTTGGATCAAGTAACACTCTTTGTTTTAAATCTAAAGATCTTAATATTTCCATAATATGATGCATTTACAAAACTGCATGGAAAATAAATTAATTCCATAAATATTTTGATATTTTGCAATATGCCAATTGAAGAACTGGACTCTGTTCCAGCTCCAAAACTGATTCAAAAGATCCATGCAGAAGTACTTCCCGATATTCCAGGAAATGTCAAACTGTGGTGCCTGTTTGGTGACATTCATGCAGATTCCACCATAATATGGACAAAAGATGGTGGGATATTAACTAAGAGCGAAAGGAGGTAAGTTGGTGAGTGGTTATTTCCCAGTGTTTTTCTGGTATTTCACTTTGGAATACCATTATGTTAATACAGTCGCTCTAACTCTGAGACCAGGACTCTTCTCAGTGTTGCTCCTGCTCAGGATAGCCAAAGTACGGCAGAAACTAGTTAATGTATTTGAATGGAGTTCCCATCTCACTGGCAGCAGAGCAGGAGCATCTCTGAAGAAATTGTAGGCCTAACGTTAAATATTGAAATCAATTCATTCAAATATTGTTTAAATTATAGAGATTAAAATATTCTGGAATTCTGATCAGAAATATTTTATTGCCAAGAAGTAGTTAAATCTAAGTTAAGGAGTATGTTCAATCATCGTAAGTAATAAATCCTGGGTTTTCAAAGTATATTGCTTATAGCCTCCTTTAAATTGGTGAGACCAAACGCAGACTAGGTGACCGTTTCGCAGAACACCTGAGCTCTGTCCGTAAACACGATCTTCATCTCCCCGTTGTCAGTCACTTCAATTCCCCCTCCCACACTCTCACAGATATGTGAGTCCTTGGCCTCCTCCACTGCCAGGAGAATTCCAAGCGCAAACTGGAGGAACAGCACCTCAATTTCCGTCTTGGAACCCTGTAGCCTAATGATATGAACATTGAATTCTCCCACTTTAAGTAATCTCCACACCCCTTCCCCACACTGCCCCCCAACCCCAACCATACTTCTTCTTTTCTTCCCTTTCCTATCCTCTCTCTCTTTTTCCTGCCCCCTTTTTTTTCTCTCCTTACCTTTAACCCATCCCCCGGTGGATCTGCTCTCCCCTCCTCCCCCACACCTGCCTATCACTACCTCTGACCTGAATCTACCTATCACTACCCTGTGCCCACCCCACCTCCCCTCTTTTGTCCACCTATCACTGCTCTGCTTTTCCCTCCTATATATTGGGCTTCCCCTTTTCCTGTCTTCAGCCCTGAAGAAGGGTCCTGACCCAAAATGTTGACCGTCTGCTTTCCTCTATGGATGCTGCCTGGCCTGCTGAGTTCCTCCAGCAGCATTGTGTTTTTCATCTAGATTTCAGCATCTGTAGTCCTTTGTTTCTCTTATATTTCGGTCTGCCAATTCTGAGTGTAATAATAATGCGTTTCTATTGCAAGCTATAAAGCACACAATACAATTCCTCTTGTATTAATATAAATAAGTGCCAGATCTCCCTTTGAAAGAGTTTTGTGTTCTGCAATAGTACAAAAAAAATGCCAACAATAGAATCTGCTTGAGCAGTTTACTGACCTGTTTTCTTTGTGTTGAAAGAAATAAATCTGTTAAGAGTAAGCCAATATATAAAAAAAATCTTTGTTCTGGCCCTTTCAGGCCATGGTAATTGATGGCTACTGTTTTTCCCTTTTTTTTGGGGGGGGGGGGGGTGTGATATAGGGCCTTGGTAGAAAGGCTAGAATTTATTACCCACTCTTAAGATCATGGTGCAGATCAATAGTTCAGATCTACTGGATATTACTTAGCTGCAAGGCTACCAGTCTTCTTTTAAATCTGGAATATACAGTACATTCTACTGAGAGAGCCCATTGTAACATTTCCATCCCAGGTAACATCCTGGTGAATTTGCAGCCTCTTCATCTACTTAACTACTGTATTTACATCTACTGCTGCCTTCAAGGATCCTTGGACATGTACACCAGGGTCTCTCTGTTCTTCAGTATTTCCTGAGGTCCTACCACTCATTGTGTATATCGTAGCCTTACTAATCCCTACAAAATGCATCACCTCACATTTTCAGGGTTAAATTCCACCTGACATGGTTCTGCCGATCCTATCAACTCATTAATATTATTCCGTAACCAAAGTCTACAGTCCTTCCTATCAAAAACACCACCAACTTTCGTGTCATCTGTAGACTTAAGATATCTTTTTGAAGCACACAGTGAAACACACAGTGAAATACATCTTTTGCGTAGAGTGTTCTGGGGACAGCCCGCAAGTGTCGCCACGCATCCAGTGCCAACATAGCATGCCCACAACTTCCTAACCCATACGTCTTTGGAATGTGGGAGGAAATCAGAGCACCCGGAGGACACACATGCAGACTCAGAGAGAACATACAACCTCTCTAGAGACAGCGGCCGGAATTGAAACCGGGTTGCTGACACTTTAATAGTGTTACACTAACCGCTACACTACCATGCCTGCCGTACCAAATCTTCCCTCCTATATTCACTCGCATTGTTAGTGTGGACAGGCGACCCTGTGTTACGGCCAGTCACATAATGGAAATTCACCCTTACAGAATTAATAAATCATTACTGGCCATTCCCAGGTTATGAACACCCGACTTATGAACACCTGTACATACGGCGAGCTCCCATAATATTAAATTCAAAAGTCCAATGTGCGTACATGCGTTCATTTCCATGACCAGCAGAACTAGTTTCCTCACTCTCTCCACTTTTAGTAATTGTTCTTTCTTATCAGTCTTTTGTGCTTTTTATGCCATTCATTACAACACTGTGGAGCTATGTTTACCGTATCAAGTGATTTTGCGAATGTTCCAACTTATGAACAAAATCAACTTATGGACATCTGAAAAAACAGAACCCATTCATTACCCAGGGATGACAGGTGATACCCAAAAATTTTAGATACAGAATAAAATACGCTCTCACAGAATCTATGTGAAGAAAAATTAAATAAACACAAAATTTACTTTTTTTCAACTCACATTTCTTGAGGCATGCGCAGATGACATGGCTTCATGTTATGGAAAATCATGATATGGATCATTTAGTAGGTACACAAAGCCCCGAACCCCCTGCCCCATAATGCGAGGGTCCACCTGTATACCAAACAATACAGATCATTAATGTATTTATAGTATTACAATGAAGAGTTGCATTGAGAGGGGACGGGTAATCCTTCAGTTGATACCATGACCCCGCTTGCTCTCTCAGAAAGCTATAAAAATCCAGAGGCTCTCTTCAACTTCAAAATTCTGTTGAAGAGGGTTAGAGGAATTATTCCTCCTGTCCTGCCCAATCTTGGTTCCTCAATCATTATCATTAAAACAAATTACCTGCTCAATATCACAATGCTCCTTCGACTCCATGGTGGTTTGTTGTGTCTGAAATTTCTCACATGACAAAAGTGACTCTCTTTCAGAAAGTACTTCTTTGGCTATAAAGATTTTTGGGGCAACCTGAGACCACAAAATGTGCTACTTAAATTTAAGTCTCTCTCTTTTTCACCCTTTCTGAGCAACCCCACACTCCCCTCCCTCATGCCCAATTTCAGGCCATGTTAAAAAATGGAACTCCTTAAAGTATTTTGCCCCTGCATTGGTAAAGGACTTCTAAATGTCCAGTACCGAATTAATAGCTTACTTAGTACAAAGGTTGAGGCCACACTACCAACCAAACTATGACCTCAGTAGTTGTTGACACCATTGGCAAAGAAAACATCTATTGTCCATCCTTTTTGTTTATAACGTGATGGTTACAGTTATTTTATGTCCACCTGGTCACTTCAGTTATCGTAGGTGTGGAGTCACATATTACCTGGGCCAGGTAAGGAGGGAACGTTGCACTCTCAAACAATATCAACAAACTTGTTGAGTTTTTACAGCTTTCCAATAGTTTCAACATCACTTTTATTGATACCAGTGGTTTCATTTCCAGTTTTATTTTTAAATATCAAATTCATATTCTCAATTGCAATGGTGGAAATTGATCACGCACTCTCTGGCTTTTTAGTCCAAGCCTTTGTAAAATTGGTCTAGTAACATAGCCATTGGCCATCAAAGGTTTCACACTTTATATTTTAATGTCTTTTCTCATTCATGTTCAATTATTCAGTCACTTGAGGAGGATGTCTCATGTTTTAGTCATACAACTAAACCTCATTAACTATTATTAAATTAGATGCAATCAGCTAATGTCATGGGCATTTATGTTAGGATATGTTATGATCAAGTGTAGTTTGATTTTGTGCCAAGTATTTAAAATAATTGCTTCATGTTCAAAAACTTTAAAATCTTTTAATAGCTATAATTCTCTAGTGATATTGAAACTATAAGATACCACGCTTTAAAAGTGCAAATAATTTACTTATCATACTGCTTAGCCACAGTACATCCTCTAGTCTGTCACATTGTAAAGAGGAATCAGAATTAATTGTAATTTCCAAGGTATTTTTTAAATCCTTTATAAAAGAACACTTAAACCTACAAATTTGGGAAAATGAGGAAGAAAAGAAACTCTGAAAATAATCAGATTTTTTTGAACATTTAAAGGGAATTCTGTTCCATTCCATGCTATTGTCAACCATTCCTACCGTCACTATTATAGTTATCAAAGTTTACCGTGGCAACTCTTTTCAAATTGTAGCGCAGGAGATGACACTCCAGTCTCTTTGGCAATAGTTCAAACTGCTAAGAAAGATCGAGGGTTATATCAGTGCACCTTGAAGAATGTGTATGGAAGTGTGTCCTGTGAGTTTGACTTCACCACTGAAGGTATCAGAAAAAATGGCAAATCCAGATCTTATTGTTTTAAAGTGAAATTACAGAAAAAGGTACATGCCAATGGTAATCAATTTGTCTTTACTTCTCCAGTTCTGAATGAGCTTCTTGGTTATCAAGCTGTTGAAGGTACTGTCATTTTTATTTCTACAAACAAAACAGTGCATGATGCTATCTATTCTATGGTTGCATTTGGAGGGGGGGAGGAGAGGGTAATTTGGCAGCAGGAGACAACAGTCACATCACTAGCAAGGAGGGTCTGGATCAGATTGGAACTCCCAGGGCAAGAAAGTCTCTGGCGAACAACAACAACAAAAAAAAATCATGAACAGGACTTGAATTTTTCAGTTTCAATTGATTTTAAAAAATCGAAAATAAGTCATCCAGGACACGGAAAAAGTGTCTTTCTATCATTCGTTTTGTTTTAAGAATATCATGTATAGATTCCAAAATGTCCACTACTGGCTGATCCCATCTATTTGTGGAATTTCTGTTCAGTGACATGACAATGGTGATCTGATAAACAGTGGTAAATTTTGGTAAGATAATGTGACTTTGAATTTGCACATATTGTTATTTTTATCAATTTCAGTTTAGACGTACTTTACAGGGACCAAAAGTTAATGCATCCTTTGACTGAAGTTTGGTAAATAACTGAAAATGTACAATTTTGCCAAAAATTAATAAGAAGTGAAGAAAGCATCTACAAACTGAACAAAAACTGAAAAATCAAGCCCTATTCAAAAATTAAATTCCTGGGCCCCTTATGGACTGTGTCTAGCCCTAACTGGTCTGAACTTATTGTGAAGCAAATCGCTGCTCTCCAGTTTGTACCTTAAAATAAAAATGAACAACAGATCCTAATTATGTGACTGATCTGCAAAGTTAAAGAGTTCTGGCTGTCTTTGGCTCACCTGTTTCAAAGAGAAGACATTGATGCATAAAGGGAAAGCAAAGGAATCAGTGGTGGTGGGGGTAGGGGTGGTTTTAAGTCAGTGTCCTTTTGTTAATTGTCCCATTCAACATCCGATTTCCACCAAACAAGCACAGTTAATATGTAAGTATTTACAGCCACTTCTCAATTTACAAAAGGATCTTTGCCAGCTGCACCTGTGCCTCAGAAATTGCTATTTCACTGCCAGGAAACTGTTTTAACACTTCCTTCTAAAACACCTTCTTTTCCACATAATGGCCAGCTATCAGTCTCTGAATATCTGCCTTTCTCATTGACTGCTTTACTTCTGTAAGGTTTAACCTTGTAGCAATCTTTATCAGATCATCCTTTTTCGCCACCTCCAATCCCTTTTGGGTTGGTGACTCCAAAAATGCCTTAATATCCATTGCTGCTGTTTTCCACACACACAAGCCAATTAAAAAGAATTTATCAGACCTCCCTCAAAAATATTTGGATTGAATCCCGAACAAATCTCGTCAATCTGGGGAACAATCCCAGACGACACTCGTTAATCTTTGGATTGGATCCCGGACGAATCTCGTTAACCTTGGGAACTATCCCGGACGAACCCCCAATTTTGTCACGAACCAGCAACAAAAGAAACACGCTGAGCATGATTCAGTGTTAAAAACTATTTTATTAATTACTACTTATGATAATACGTAAAATAAAAGTAAAAATGTTAGTATGTTAGAATTCAAAAATGTTAAACCTTGAACGTTAACCCCAAAACTAAACTCTTTGTGTGTGTGTGACAAAGTCCCAAACTCCAAGTTCCGGAATGGTTCTTAAAGTTCAGTTCCGCAAGCCATAAGGTGAAACATGAGCAAGGGCTTCTTCAACAACCACCGTTGTCTGAAGATAAGACGTAGACGTAGAGAAACAGAGAGAGAGTACATACGAAATCCAAATGTTCCACGATGGAACCCAAACGACACTTCAGTGTTTACTCGGTAGTGACTTCCTCACCCCGAAAAGCATCCGAATCGTGGTCGTCCACACACAAATACCTGTTTCCTTCTACAGGTCAGCAACAAAGTGAACTCCACCGGATTACTTCCAACTTCCATACATGGATTTCAGTAGCAAACACAGTTATTGTTTCTCATCCATCGATAGAGAAAACAAGCAGGCTGGTGTCTCTCTCCCTTCTCTCTCTCTCTCCTTCTTCTTCTAACTTCTCCAACAACGTCATTACGTCCTTTATCTTCCATTGACGTAAGCACGCCCCACACACACATACACACACACTCTCTATCTTAAAGGGACTTTCACTGAGTCCGTAACAGTTTCTGGAAAACATATTTTTCAGTGAAATTTCATAAATTGGAAAGGCTGGGCACGATGAGAATTTTGAAATAAAGTATTCCTTTGCACAGAGAGTTGCATGTTATTCATTAAAGTGAAAAAAGGCTTCATAAATCAAAGACCAATAGCCCCAAAAAGTCAATGGCATTATATTAAAAATTCATGGATGAAATTTTGGTATAACCAGAAATTAAAGTAACCACATTTCTCAGGACATCATGCATATATTCTTATTTTAAATCTGTAACTCAGTGTGTTATTGATAAATAGTATATAGTTTAGTGCTTGTTGACCCACAACCTATTTGTGATAGTCTGTACTCATGTGTTATACTGTTGGCAGCAAGTGGGGTGGGGCAGGGATTGATGTGGGGAGATGGGTTACATCTGATCAGTTTGGGCTGGAATTTAAATCCAAGGCAACAGGTACTGGATTGACAGAAGCAAGTGTTAAACTGATGAACCAGAAAATATAGAATATAGATTTACATCTGAAGAGAGACTGGGGTTACGTCTCAGTAGTAAATTTAGGGAGGGAGAAAGAGTGGGACCAAGCTCTAATATCCTACACCATAAACATAGTGTTTTATCACAAAGTGATAAAGTATCCCTGACTGAGTATTTTCATTAACGTGGTCATTACTACACCAACAACTTGCTTTGAATAGTCTCAGACCTCTCAAAGTACTCTACAGGATGGTCACCAGGAAGACTTTGCATCAAAATTGATTGATTAAAGGGTGACAATGGAGAAAAAGAGGTGAGCTGGCCTGGAGGTTAATGAAAAGAATACCAGAAGGAGCCTTGACAGCTGAAGACATGACAGCCAGGGGTGGAGAGCTTAAATCTAGGAATGATCAAGAGGCGAGAATTTGAGGAATGCAGATTTCCTAGAGGATTGCAAGGCTAGCAAAGATTACTGGGTTAAGGAGAGGCATGATCATGAAGGGATCTGAAAACAGGATAAAAAAATTGTAATTGGGGCATTGTTTAACCAGAGCAAATATATATCAGCAAGCACAGGGATAATAGGAAAGCAGGATCTGTGTGTGTGGCCTATAGTTTACAAATTGTCAGAGTCTATTCATTTTAAGTGGGTTTATCTAGATTAAAACAGATGGCAGAGGAATGTCATGCTGTTTCTGTGTATATTTATGGGAATGTACTGGAATAGAAAAGTCTACTGTACCCAATTCATTCTGTCCCAATTCTAAGAACTGTCATGTTCCAATGTATCTCTTGTGCCTCTCACCAAATCTAGCCCTATGATTCATTGAGAAGGAAACTATTGGTGATCGGTCCCAGACTTTGAAATTCCTTTCCAAAGCCTCTTTACCTCTCTGCTTCTTTCTCCTCTTTTAAAATGTTTTTTAAAATCAACCACATCTGTTGTAAAACTTCCTTATGTAATTTGGTGACAGATTATTTGATAACTCTCCTGTGGAGCATCTTGGAATGCATTTTTATGTTAAGCATGAAATATAAATGTAAGTTGATTTTGGTGCTGTATCACAAAAAATATTGAATGTTGTGGTGGTATCCAGATATCAGTATGCAGAAAAATTGTACGACTGGTTGTTTACAGAGTCCAAAAGAAACAGGGTAATCTACATTCCTCAGCTGCAGATTAGCGAGGTTCCTTCATAAAGCACTTCCTGGATAGTCTGAATCTGTCACTGTGATTCAACTGCCATTTTGTTCAGCTTTTAGTATACCGAGAATATATTGCAACATAGCTGTTCATAAAAATTAAACATTGCTGAATCACACAGTTCACATAGTTAATTATTCTGTAATTGCAAATGGAATTAGTTGTAATCTCTGAGAGTAATGTCATATTTTTAATTCTTTGCATTCTTATCATGTTACACAAATTAGAAAACAAAGTGAGACTACTTGTAAACTGGGGAAAACCAGGAACAAAGTGAGCCCATTGTAAGATCCAATGTAAGATTGGGTTGGCATAGTATTCTTTCACTCAGGCAACAGTTTAATTTATGTCCAAACTGATAGCTCCTACTGGCAACAGCCAGGGGCAGAGAAGCTAAGTTAGTATGGATTTGTATTTGTTAAGTTGGTGTAATCAGAATCATAGAGATAACAGTCAAACATTTCTGGTTCTCCTAGAGAAGTAGAAGAATGCCTCGAAATTCTGCTGTAATCAGCAGCACTAAGTGTGCTATAAAGTAGCATCAGAACCTTGTACTAAGTCCCTGAAGTTCATTCTACTGAAGTCATTGTTCTTTAAAGCAGAAGATTAACAAATGGTATAAGAGGGAATAACATTATATCTGCATCTTGAATGGAGTAGTATGATAAGCCACATTTCTCTTACTCATTCTAAATTTTATATTCCTAAAAATTACACATTAGTGTTGATTAGAATACCCACAATATATTTTTAATTAATGAACACTGCCAATTGGGAGTTTCAGTTAGGCAGGCCATGTCAATGTCTGTTATGAAAATCTGAAAAATCATTATGGCACAGCAAGAACTGATTTCATAACATTATATTTAAAAGTAATTTATTGGAAATTATTTCCTGTTCTTGTTTCCTAATTAGCCAAGTGTCAAAGTGTCAAATTAGCTACTGAAGAATTTTGTCAGAAAGAAGTCTAAATTTTATTTGATTTACAAACCCTGTACTTAAAAGAAGCCTAGGTCAGAAATAGAACTGCAGCACTGATATAACAATACACTAACTCACTTTCATCTCAGGTTTACTTCAGAGTTTTTGTATTCCCAAGGTGTCTCAGTAAGGATATTTCTGTTCATCCTAAATCCAGAAAATTTAGGCAATTGGGAAGATACAAGTCTAAGAGCTCCCCAGGTCTCTACAGCAGAATCACCAGAGTTTAATCAATCAAAATTATGTGATTTATCAACAGAAAGACAAGGTAAGCTTTCCATTAACTCTCCTGCCAGAACCACCTTATCCACTAAGTTTACAGTGTTATCTGTAACTGTGTGCTGGGTTAATACCAGCCTCAAAATCCTATCTGTGAGCAAGGATAGCTGGTCAAATAACAGTGCCCACAGTGCTATGGCCTTTCTTGATTTAGGAATTGTCCTCTTCAGTTTGGCACGGAGAGTTCTGATCAACTAATACTATCAGAACTAACCTTGTCTCAAAGAGAATCCATCCTCACCCTGCTTCTTCCTTAGTCCCAAAGAGAGCCATTATTTTGATTTTTATTTCTTTTTATTTGATTTTCCATTCCAAATTAACAGTTAATTATTTGGAATTAAATTTTGCAATTCATCATGAGATTTGAACTCTTCTTCCTGGATCATTAGGCCTCTGGATATTAGTCTAGAAATCTAACAATGGCCTGGAACAGGGTGTTGGCCAGCTGGTCTGTGGAATGCCACTGGCTGGCTGCAGACCACTCCAGACCTCCGCACTTGCACATGGCAGTACTGAAGTTGAGATTATGTTGGGTGTCAGATGTGTGTAGATCTGACCTCTCACTGCTCCTTGAGTTGAAGGCCAGATAACGTGCCTGAGTCCTCAGTCTTGGGTGCATCCAGAGCTGTCCCATTCATTTGGCCTGAGATCTCCAACCCTCATTTGAAAGGCAAGTTTAGGGAAGATTTTTACTCATTTTTCTTTATTTCTATTTATATGTATGTTTTTAATTAACTAACAACTTTATGTGTTTAAATCGATATATTATGTATTAAAGATATTTTTTAACTGTTGTTATAAGTCTCTGAACACAATCAGAGGGCTGTCAATTTATCATGTAGTAATGATATTTTTTCAACTTCTTAAGTCTCTGAACACGAACAGTGGGTGGGCTATCAGGGCAGTCCATTGACAGTCCTAAGTTCTTGTTGCCACCCATTATGCCTCAAGGAAGCATCACAGTAGTGACACTGGCAAGACTTTAGGAACTACACAAATACAAAGAATAGGTGCAGACTTCAAGCTGGCATGTGTGATGATAGCAAGGCATGGGCCAGACATTAGCTTGTTCTGACCCACTGAGTCATTGGGCAACTGCAAGCAAGGGTTGAAATCCTTGATAGGTAGTCTGCTGTTGTCAGGACTATCTCCTGGAATATGTGCTGAACAGCATAAATCACCACTACATACACAAGTTATTAACAACATTTCTCTGTGCTGAAAATGACACAACCTGCCTCATTGAATGATACAGTTATATGGCAATTCATGCTGAATCATCACTTACCTAACTGCATCAAAATTTATAACAGGCACCAAACACTTTATAAATGAGCATGTGCTCAAACCTGACCTTTCAGCAGCTGACGCCCTTCCATCCTCACCAAGCTTAAAAAAACTACAAATTTAATTCAGAAAAATATCCAGCAAGTCTCTCTCATTTAGCAATAACTCCAAGAAGATAATGGAGTGTCTGTGTGTATCTATATATTCCACAGATTTGCAACCTCCTCAAAAGCAGATGAATGCATGCTTTATTTCTAGTTTATTATCTTGTTGAGAACAAAAACTCATAGTCAATAACATCATTTTTTTCCTCCTCTCTTATGTCTATTTTGTTTACCTGTTTAAGGAGAGAAAATTGAGTTGTTACAACCCATCATTGAAAAGGAGCTCACAAGTGAGTGTAATTTTCAGCCCAAGATATATGGCAGTATTGCCACAGAAGAATCATATTTTGGTGAAGGATTGCACAGAAAAGCATTTCGAACTAAAGTTATTTATGGCCTCGTACCTCTGTTTGATCCTGGACACAGCTGTGTCTTAAAAATTCACAATGCCATTTCATATGGGACCAAAACAAAGAGCGAGCTCATACAACGGAGCTATATATTGGCTGTACAGGTAAAATATACAGACTGACAGAAAGAGATACCTCCTTGTATTACTCTACATGAATCATGCATCAATAGTTTTAAAAATGACCAATAATAAATTCTAAAATTAGGACTTGAATTTTTTCTTTTTCTCTTTTTATAATTTGTTCAGTTCATGGGTGTTTTCTCTATTTTATCAATGCTTATCAAAAATCAGGTATTTCCAGTTATTCAAAGAATCCACTCAACATTTGACTCTATGAAGCACACTTAGAGAGAAATCAGAAGAAGCATTACTGGAGCTTATCTTGGGGAATGTAGTCAGTCAAGTGGAGGGAATGTCAGTGGGGGTGCATTTTGGAGATAGTGACCATAACTCCATATATTTCAAAGAGGTTATGGAAAAAGATAGGAATGGACTAGGAATAAAGGTGTTAAATTGGGGGAAGGCAAATTTCATTTCAAGATAAGACAGTTCCTGGCGAATGTAGACTGGCAGGGTCTACTTGCAGGCAAGTCTACATCTGCGCAGTGGGAAGCATTCAAAGGAGAAATAGCAAGAGTTCAGTGCCTACATGCAAGCATGACAGGCAAGGGTTACAAGTACAGGAAACCCTGGATGTCAAAGGATATCAAGGGTAGAATAAAAGGAAAAAAGGAAGCATATGGCAGTTATGGTGGACTCAAGATGGGGGAGGCCAGTCAAGAGTATAAAAAGTGTAGGGAGCTGCTTTAAAGGGAAATTAGGAAGGCAAAGATTGGTCATGAAATATCACAAACAGACGGGATTAAGATAAATCCAAAGGTATTTTATATTAAGGGAAAAAGAAGACAGGTTGTCCCTGGGATATGAAAGGATTCCATTTTTACAGACGTCCATAAGTCGATTTTGTCCATGTCAGAAAATGCACAAAATCACTCGATACAGTAACCTTACGTCTACAGGATTGTAATGAATGGTGTTGATTATTTATTTATGATATTTATTTACGATCTTCCCCAGCCTAGTTATAATGGTACAGAATCAAGATGTCCCGCACTCAGTGGCTGGTTTTGATGGACTTGAACTGTCAGAGGATGTTACATTGTTTAATTGCATTGTTTAGTTGTTTAATTATAAATAAAAGTATCATTGCACATGCATCAATAGAAGCAATTACTTACCAATTTCCAAAGCAACTCTCTTAAGAGGCCTTCCTGTGGTGAAACTGGCAGCCTGTGTTCTAAAGAAATGGTGGTGTCTGTGGGGAGGTTACAGACATCATGGGCAAAAGGGCCTGTTCATGTGTTGTACTGTCCTATGTTACATATTAACAGGATTTTTTATGAGGTTCTCATTTGAATTTAATAATATTTATGGGAACTTGTTTGGATGTATGGGTGTCCATACATTGGGCATTCATAACACAGGGAAGGTCTGTAACCAGGAAAAGAGAAGGGCCCATAAGAGACAACAGAGGCAATCTGTGCATGGGGCCAGAAGGTATAGGTGAGGTCCTAAATGAATACTTTTCATTGGTATTCACAAAGGAAATAGATTTCATAGTTGGAGGATTCAGTGAAGAGGAAGATGAAATTCTAGTACAAGTCTCCATCAATAAAGAAGAGGTACTCAATGCCTTTTCAGGCTTAAAGGTGGTATTTAATCCTGATAAATATGAGGTGATGCACTTTAAATGAGGCTAGGACATACACCATTAATGGTAGGATCCTTGGGAGTATTGAATTTATTTGGTATTGGTATTGGTTTATTATTGTCACTTGTACCAAGGTACAGTGAAAAACTTGTCTTGTATACCAATCGTGCAGGTCAATTCATTACACAGTGCAGTTACATTGGGTTAGTACAGAGTTCATTGATGTAGTACAGGTAAAAACAGTAACAGTACAGAGTAAAGTGTCACAGATACAGAGAAAGTGCAGTGCAGTAAGGAGCAAGGTCACAACAAGGTAGATCGTGAGGCCATAGTCCATCTCTGTAAAGTTTCATGTGACTGCTTCCTCATGGCAGTAGAGGGTGCAGCATACATAGCATGGCCAATGGTAACTGCCAGTAGCCTGACTGATTTTCAATTTGGAACAACTGAACAGCCAATCTGGATAATTATATCTATATGTGTATGTGTAAGTGGGTAAAGTTTCACGTGACTGATTCCTTATGGCTAAAGAAGGGTGAATAAAATTGGGGCTTCAGTCTATATTGAGGCCCCACTTTTAATCCAGTAACCAGTTGAAATTGGATATTTTTATGTCCCATCTAAAGTTATGCTCCTTTGAATTAAAAAGGTATAAAATATAAAAGCAAAGAAATAATGAGAAGCCTGTATAACACAGACATTGAACCTCAATTAGTGGTGCAGAGTAATCTTCATGATATAGAAATGATAATAAGGAAGAGAGGGAGTGTAACACACCTTAACTTTAAAAATTGCAGGAGAAGCTTCTTTAGACAGAATGATGAGGCTGAGGAAATTATATCCAGTTTCACTGGTTAAGCAGAAGTCATGTCAATGTTCAAGATTAGGTTGGAGGAGGAAATGAAAGGATTTGATTACAAGACGGGTAAATATAATTAGAACTATTCCTCGCATGAAGGATAAATGTTGGCATGGATAGGTTTGCTCAAGCAGCCTCTTTTTGTGATGGAACTTCTATCTATATCTATATTTTGGTGTGGCAATGTTGCTTCATCTTCAACTGGTAAAATGCCATTAATTGTGAAGATTATCATAACTATTGCAGAAGTATTACAAGTATCTGTTTTCAGTCCAGTGAAGTGAAAAGCAGTGTTGTTCATTTTTAGGAATGCCATGTACAGAATGCTGCTCGGCAATATGGCAATATGTTTTCAGCAGTGGGGACATTATTAGAAGGCTTTGGGGAAGCACCTGAGTGAGTAAATGTGTGTTTTGCTTGTGGCCTTGGCTCCACTTGTGTATGCTGTAGTGTGTACCTTCTACAAATTGCACTCCAGTTTCTCACCTTGGCTCCTCTGACATCACATCCCAAATCTGCAACCTCTACCACCAAGGACTAAGGCGTAAATGCATGGGAATACCACCTAGTTCATGTTCCCCTTCAAGTCACACCAGGAATATCACCTGTTCCATGTTCCCCTTCATTGTCACTGAGTCTAAGTCCTGGAACTCCCTACCTAACTGCACTCTGGTGGTACCTTCACCTAACTGTAATAGTTCATGGAGGACATTCCCCACCAACTTCTCAAAGGCAATTAAGGATGAACAATAAATGCTGCCCTTGCTAGCTATTCCCAGATTCCCAAAAAATGAATAGACGCTATATATTAAGAAAACTGAAGTGAGCATTGTAATGGAAATAACCAGTTCACAAACCACCAATTGCTAAGAAAGTGCATCAGTATAAGTAGAACCCGCTTTACTCTTACAGGAGGTACTTTGCTATGATTTGTAGCTGACAGGGATTGTTTTCAAATATTTGGCTATTTATTGTAATTTTTGAAGGTTCTTATTGTTACTTTTAGGCTCATCAAAATGAAGTAGGTTAGTTCTAGGGAATGGAATAGATTCCCTTATAGAGCTTCCGTGGCAGATTGTATTCTACGTTCTTCCAACTTCATGATTTACTAACTCAACAAAGATTGGGACTAAACCTGAGGCCTTCATGGTTCTGTGGCTCAGTTACACATTGCAGAGCTAATTCCTTTAGTAGTCAAGACTTTATAGTTCATGTGCCTCCTTCCAACTAAATAATTTGTTACCAAGCAGCAGAGATAAAAATCAATGCAAGTTATTACATGATTATTTTTCTTTTCTAGGATCATTCCCATATATCTCATACATCGCCCAGCAAACAACATCCCTTATGCAACAGTGGAAGAGGAACTGGTTGGGGACTTTGTTAAGTATTCAGTGAAGGATGGCAGAGAACTGAACGTTGGCCGAAAAGAATCTGAAGTTGGTCAGAAGTGCTGTACATTTCAGCACTGGGTATATGAGTGGACAGAAGGAAACCTCCTTGTTACAGACTTGCAAGGTAAATACAATATATTTCTTTGTATCTATTAAAAAAGGATAAATAATATATGTTATAGATCTGTAGAACAGCTGGTGTGATGCAGTTTCAGTATGCAAAAGGAGGCAAAATCGAGTTATAGAGTCATACAACACGAAAACAGGCCCTTTGGCCCACTGTGTCCATGCTGGCCATCAAGTACACATCTAGTCCAGATAAAGGGTCATAACCTGAAACATCGACTGTCCACTTCCATCCACAGATGCTGCACAACCCACTGAGTTCCTTCAGCAGTTTGCTTTTTGCTCCAGATTCCAGCATCCGTCGTCTCTTATATCTCCAAATACCTATCTATACTAAAGCCATTTCCCAGCACTCAGCCCAATGCCTTCCATATCATGGTGTTTCACATGTTCTTCTGAATATTTCTTAAAGTGTTGCGAGAGTATCTGCCTTCACCAACAACTCAGTGAGTCCAGGTTTCAGCCATTCCCAGGGTGAAAAAATTCCTCTTCAAATCCCCTTTAAATATTTTAATTTATTTTAAACCTACAGTATGTCCCTTGGTCATAGACTGACCTGCTAAGGAAGAAAACTTCTTTCTATATACCCCTCATAATTTTGTATACTTCAATCAGATCCCCCCTCAGTTTTTTCAGCTCCAAAGTAAACAAACCCAGCCTATCCAGTCTCTCCTCAAAGCTGAAATTGTCCATTCTAGGCAACATCCTTGTAAATCTCATCTGCACTCTCTTCAGTGCAGTACTGACCATCCTACAGTCATAGAGTAATACAGCACTGAAACAGGCCCTTCAGCTCAACTCTTCCATGCCGACCAAGGTGCCCACCTAAACCAGTCCCATTTGCCCACATTTGGCCCATATCCCTCTCAAGCTTTCCTATCTATGTACGTATCCAAATGTCTTTCAAATGTTGTAAGTAGCAGCCAGAAATGCTCACAGTACTCCACCTGTGGATAATTAATATTTTATACTAATGTACCACAACCTCCCTGTTCTTATATTCTGTGCCCTGGCTAATGAAAGCAAATATCCCAGATGCCTTCTGAACCACCTTATCTACCTGTGCTGCTACCTTCATGGATCCTTGGACATGTACCAAGGTCCCATTTTTCTTGGTACTTCCTAGGGTCTTAGCATTCATCATATGTATTATTGGTCTTATTGGTTCTCCTCAATGTGACACCTCACATTTTTCAGGATTAAGTTCCATCCGTCATTTCACTACTCAACTTACTTAACAGACCAATATCTTTCTACAGCTGAAGACTATTCTTCTCACTATCTACAACACCACCAATCTTCATATCATCTGTGGACTTGTTAATCGTACCTACTACATTCACATCCAGACTTTTAATGTATGAAACAAACAGTGAGAGTCCCAGCACTGATCTCTGTTTTACATTACTGGTCACAGGCTTTCAATTGCAACAACAACCCTTAATAATTCCCTTCTGCCTCCATGTGTATCCCAAGTGTATGGATTCAAATCTGTGACTGTGGCACATTTCCCAAAGCATACCATACAATTTTTAAGATATCTTTATTAGTCACATGTACACTGAAACACACAGTGAAATGCATCTTTTGCGTAGACTGTTCTGGGGGTAGCACAAGTGTCGCCACACTTCCGGCGCCAATATAGCATGCCCACAGCTTCCTAACCTGTACGTCTTTGGAATGTGGGAGGAAACTGGAGCACCTGGAGGAAACCCACGCAGACACAGGGAGAACGTACAAACTCCTTACAGACAGTGGCCAGAATTGAACCCAGGTCGCTGGCACTGTAATAGCATTACGCTAACCGCTACACTACCGTGCCTGCCCTTTTGTGCAATGAAAGTATATTTATACTTCATATACAGTTACTTCCTGGCTAATAATGTGTTAAAATAAAATTAGACAGCACAAATCTGTATGTGAAAGAGAAAAATTAGTGATTATTTGGCTACAGTATGTGTATAGTTTTGGTCACTACATTATAGGAAAGATGCAATCACACCAGAGAGAATACAATGCAGGAAATCTCATCACTTTAGAAAGTACATGGATGAGAACTTGATCTACCATGAGCATCAAGGATAACAACCAAGAATGGGGAAGTGGGATTGAGCTGCATACTTCTTTCTTCAGCCAATATGGACATATTGGCCAAATGGCTCCTTCAATGCCACTCATTTCAATGGTTCAATTATTTCATTGATGCCTCTTAATCAGGATTCCAATGAAAGATCTCAGCTGCACATTTTCATGGCTTTCTGTTTCAGACTCACTTGCATTATCACTATTTTACTTGTCCAGCATTTTGTTTCTTCTCCAATTATTTAATGGGTTTTTTTCTGCTTGACATGATTTGTAAAAGAGTTTTGCTCTTTCCAATTGTTTTCCTGTAGGTGTAGGAATGAAATTAACTGATGTTGGAATAGCAACATGTAGAAAAGGGTAAGTGAAGAGAAGAATGAGTTGTCTTAATATAACAACTTATTCTCTGTGTCTTGATTGATGATGCTGCAATAGCCCTTCCTCTGTTGCTAGGCAATGGCATAATATTGCTCGTAATAATGTTTTGGAATGAAGATTTAAACCTGAATAGTAAAACTACCATCTTATAATTCCAAGATAAATTAATTATTCATTCAGGAAATCCCCTGCTTTCATCTACTAATAGAAAGTGTAAGGTTGTCATGAAACATACAGATACACGGGCACATTGGTGTGTGCTAACATTGAGCTCATAACTCAAATTATGTTACTTCAAAGCCTATCATAGCAAGTGGTGAAATTGAATTATATATTTCTGTAACCAGAAAAATAATACTATGAAATCTTACTGGACTATTTTAAAATCTTAACTGACGCACTAATGGAAAAGAAGGAATCCCTCTCCCCACTTCACCTAACTTGGTATCAATCCAACATGTGATAACCAGATGTTTGACTCTTAATACATACAAAAGTAACCTTACAAACCTTTCAGCTTCAAAGACAATTACTTGCAAATAGAAAATGACAATAAACATGTATTGCCAGCATTGCCCATATTTGGAGGAAAATAGTTTGAGTTTATTTTAAAAAAGGTGTACTTCACCTAATGAAATGTTGGCAATTCCATATATTTTCATTCTATTTTGTGAATTCAGCTCTAGATCTTTTGCAGATATATGACGGGATTATAATTCTAATTCAAACCACCTCCTTTACAACCCAGATATAACTATTAAAGAATTGAACTAGAAATTCTATCGCATGTTCAAAGTTCATATACTCCACTAATGTAATGTACATTAAAAAAAGTGTTCAGAAATATAGGTTGAGGCACCCTGCAATGTGTAGTACTTTCTCTCCAGAAAACCTGCATCTTACACATTGATGCACATAAATAATAAGGTAAGAAGTCACTTGTGGGAGTGGTATACAAGTCCACCACGGTAGGACAGAGTATCAAGGAAGAAATAGTGAGAGCTTGTCAGAAAGATACAGAAATAATCATGAGGGATTTTTAATATTGTCCAGAAAAATCAAATAGGCAAAGGTGGCCCAGATGAGGAGCTCATAGAAGGTTTTCAGGATAGGTTTCTTAGAATAGCAACGTTCTGGAGCCAACCAAAGAGATTGTTACATGAGCCCAGGTATTGTGCGATGAGATAGGGTTAATAAATGATCTCATCATGAAGGCACCCTCAGGTAACATTGATCATAATATGAAATAATTTTTCATTCAACCTGAAGAGAGAAGTATGGGTCCAAGACTAGTATTTTAAACTTAAACAAGGATAACTATAAGGGTACGAAAGAGGTCTAGCTAAAGTGAAATGGCAAATTAACTTAAGGAATCAATCAGTTGGCATTTAAGGTAATCTTCCAGAATACACAGAATAGATACTTTCCAGTGATTTTAACTGGACCTACCATCTGCGCTTAACCGTAAAAGTTAAAGATAGTATTAAATTTAAAGAAAAAAGGTTACATTATTGTGCAAAAACAGGTAGCAGTTCTGAAGATTGGACAAAATAAAAGACTACAAAGTATGATGAAAGGATTCACAAGGGAAGAAAAATTAGAGTACATGATAAAGCTAGCCAGAAATATAAAAACAGGTAATGGGGATTTCTAAAGATATTTTAAGAAAGAAGAGTTAACAAAGTGACCACTGGTCTTATAGAATGGGTCTAAAGTATTAGTAACAGAAAACAAAGAGATGGCACGTGAATTAATCAGATATATTGCATCGGCTTTCTCTGTTGAGAATACAAGTAACATTCTAGAAATAGCTGTAAATCTAGAATAAGAAGGAGGGGGATCTTAGAAAAGTCACCAGAGCTGTGGTACTGAGCAAATTATTGGTTGACAAATCTCCAGGTCATGTTGGACTTTGTACCAGATCTTAAAAGAAGTAGCTAGTGAGATATTAATATGTTGGTTTTAATTTTCCAAAATTCCTTTGATTAGGGAAGGTTCCATCAGATTGGAAAATAGCAAATGTAACTCCTTTATTCAAATAGGGAGAGTGAAAGCTGGAAACTACAAGCCAGTTAGCTTAAGGAGTCATAGAGAAAACATTACAAGTTATTATTTAAGATATTTTTCACTTAAATTAATTCAAGCTTAGCAGACAAAGTTTGTGGAAGGGAAATCATGTTTGACCACTTTATCCTGTTCCCTGAAGAAGTAACAGTGGTGGGGGTAAAGGGAAACTGATGTTTGTATTAAATATAGCTTTCTAGAAGGCATTTGAAAGGAGCCGCATCAAAGATTAATACAGAAAATAAAAGCTCATAGTGTACGAGATAAGATATTAGCATGGTTAAAAGATTGGCTAGCTAACAGGAAGTAGATCTAAGGAGGCCTTTCTCCGATTGGCAAAATGCAATGTGTGGTGTGCCACAGGGATCAGTTCTGGGGCATCAACTTTTATAATCTATGGAAATAACTTGGATAAAGGCACAAAGGGCATGGTTTCTAAATTTGCTGGTAACACAGATAGGTGGGGAAGTAAGAGTGAAGTGGACATGAGGATGTTACAAAGGGAATGGATAAGTGTGCAAAAATATGGCAAATGGAGTATAAGTAGGAAAATGTGAAATTTTTCTTTTTACGCATATTATGTAAATAACGAGAAAGTACCAAGCTCTGATATGCAGGCAGATCTGGGAGTCTTGGTGCATGATTTGCAGAAGTCTAGCATGCAAGTACAGCAAGTAATTTGGAAACCCAACAGACTGTTATTAAGTAATACTGGGGAACTGAATTTAAAATTAAGAAAGTTATGCTTCAGTTGCATAGGTCATTGGTGAGACCACATCTGGAGTACTATGTACGGTATTGGTCTCCTTATTTAAGATGCATTGGAAGCGGTTCAGAGGAGGCCTATTAGCCTCATAACTGGAATAGATGTGTTGTCTTATGTGGAAAGGTTGGACAAGGCAGCTTGTATCCACTGGAGTTTAGAAGAGTGAGAGGTAATTTGATTTAAACATGTAAGATCTTGAGTGGAGGGGATGTTTCCTCATGTGGAAGAATCTGGAATTAGAGAAATTTGTTTAAAATTAAGGGATTGCCCATTTAAGCAAAGATGTAGTGGTAATTTTTCTCTCAGATGGTCATAAGTTTTTGGAACTCTCTTCCTCAAAGGGCAGTAGAAGCAGAGTCTTTGAACATTTTGTGTACGATGTAGACATGTACACATGATAAACAAGGTAGCAAAAGGTTACTTTGCATGGACTGAAATGTGAGAGTGAGGTTGTAATCAGATCGGTCATGCTCTGACTAAATGGCCAAGTGCCCATCTCCTGTTTCTAGTTGGTATGCTCATAAGTTCATTGATGCCCAGAATGCTTGGATGTCACTTCCTATAGATTCCATCTATGCATGCATGACCAAGATCACCAAAAGGGTAACAGCAATGTAAATTCTATAGCAGTGTATAACACAAGGAATTATATATTGTTACAATTTTAATAACAATTACCAGTCAGAGATTCTTTCAAAGATAAGATGGTCTAACCACTTTCCCTCAGCATTCTATGGCATTATCGCTGGTGAATCCAACCTCACCAGCAACCAGCCTCAGCCCTAAAGCGTGGGGGACGCCATCACCTAGAAACATCATCAAGCTGAATAAAACAGCCACTAGATCAGCAGAGAGAAAGTTACTCTGTGGAATATTTTAGGGCATACCTAGTAATCCAGTTAACAGGAGCAACCTTTCTTAAATTTAGGAAGAAGAGGGAGCTTTACTTTCATTAATATAGAGGTTTTTAAAACTTTTGAATTCTGCTGTTTTTGAAAAAGAGCAAAATTGAACAAGCCATTCCCCCAGATGAATAGCCATCAAAGGCCATCCAGAGTTCGGGGTCGGAAATGTGACCCTTTTCCCTTTTTTGTGGAACCCTGTGAGAAATAACTTATGCCAGAGTTTAAGGCTATCTTACAGCCAGAAGTGCAACAGCACCATTTAGTGGCAGCTATATGCTACCACATGTACAATATCTTAAAGCAACACATTTTTAAAGCTGCATGCAAGTCTTTTGAAAGACAAAGCTTACTTCTAACCCAATCTGATAAACTCAAGAGCTTCCAGGTCCACATATCCCAACACCACAAGGATCTACCAACTAGGCCAGTGATGGAATTGCACAAATTGCTTTTCCAAAAAAAAATTAATACATGTGCCATGACAAAAGATAATTTTTAAATAAAACATATAAAATGTAAATTGGGTAAATGGAAGCCAAGCAAAAAATAGATTAGTGTGGCTATGGGAGTTAGGATATCATTGACAGGGCCTATAAGTTGTATGTCTAATATCATGTTTATTTTCTTCCAGGTACAAAGGATTTAAAGGAAATTGTTCCGTTTCCTTTATTGATCAGTTCAAAGCTCTTCATCAGTGTAATATATACTGTAAAATTATGGGTTTGAAATCTCTGAACTTGTCGCAACACAAGCCCAGGAGGAATCCACCGATGAAAGCACCACTGTCAAAACCAGCCCCTGGCTCAACAAAGAGAATGCTAGTGAGCCCAAGAAGCACAATAAGGAACTTTACATCTCAGGCAAAAAGCATTTCTGGAGACGGAAGTATACAAAAATATTTATAATGCCTGGAAACATTTATTTCTGCTGCCTTTTGAGCTTTATATCTTTTAATTGTTGTCATAGTGTATTTCATTTTCAGAGATGAAGCTTTTTTATCAATCTTATTAAAGCAAGTAAAAAAAATAAAAGTAACTTTATCAATCCCACACACCCAGTAGGGAACTATGTGTGAAGGTAGCACAGGGCAAAGAAATTGAACAACCTGCCAGCTATACATAGAGGCTATGCTCACTTCAAGATTACCACTCTGGGAGCACTAGATCAGTGAAGGTATCTCTAGTTTTAAAGTATAATAACTTCACCAGTAGATGAACTTCAACAAAGTGCTGCAATCTGAATTGGCAGAAGGGCATGTTCCCTGTTATCTGCTTGGAACCTGAGGAGCAATCACTTTCTCATCTTCAGATCCCCCAACCTCAATGACTTCTTTGCTACCAGTCTTGCATAGCTTTATTGATTCTATTTTAGGGAGTGCACCTCTTAATTTTATTCCCTTGCTCCTTCAACCTTGTTTTATTCTGTATCGTAGATGTCCTTTGTACCTAGTAACTTGCTGCAACATTTAGATTTTAAATTTATAGTCTCTTTTGTTTTAGCTCAAAATGCTGGAGCACCTTCCTTCCTTCAATCTTCCCTTCTTCTTACTTATTTTAAAATCAGAATCTTGGTTCCATGTATCATCATTTCATTCTCTCTCCTGTTTTTAATTTGCGTCCTTGATCTCTTATGATATGGAATATCCTGTCACTTGGATCCCTTAATCTTAAAAAGAGTGGAAAAACCAACACAGCCTATGGCCTAATGTTAATGAATGCAACCCAGTTCTGAGATTGAAAGTCAAGAAACTACAGATGATGGAAATCCAGAGTGTAAACAGAATTCTGCTGAAGCATTTCAGATGAGGAATGTTAACACTTTTTTCACAGATTTGCCTGACCTGATGCATGTTTCTTTTGTTTTTATTTCAGTTCTAAAAGATACAGTCTATTTAAATATTTTTCAATAATAGTACATAAAGCAAGGAAAAAAGACTTGCATTATAAAATCCTAACCATTTGCTATGTTTTTATGTTAGGTGGTAGTGCCATTCTTTTCATTTCATTGAATTTATTTTTAATTTGCTCATGGAATCTCATATTATGATTGTAGACAGAGAGGTAGCCTGATGATCTTCCCTAGTCTTCTGTCATGGTATCAGTTTCAGATGAAAACTAATCACATTCAGCTCTTTCCCTCACACACATGTACCACTTTTCTTAGTTGCATGTCTGGTAATCAGTTTCAGATGTGCCTTAACTTATTCTACATATGCCCCCTTTTTAAACTCCAAAGCCTCAGCAATAACTTCATTTTCCTACCCAAGACTGATCAAGACCCAACACAACTTTGACATCTTCTTACCATGTTATCTTAAAATTTTACTTTTTCTTATCACAAAAGTGACCTACCGAGCACTTCACAATATTGTCCACTTATTCCCACCAACTTTATTGCCACTAAAACCCTTATACATTCCATCAGCATCAACACGTACAGATTTGACCTTCCATTCTCCACCTTCTCTAAAGGCCAACATAACCCAGAACACCATATGAGTTCAAGACAAGCGTAGAAACAGTTACATGGAAAGTGAGTGATTAAATTTAATCTTCTTAATCTTGAGCAGTACCACAGGAAAGGATTAAACTGAAAGATCATAGAGGCCATAGCTCATGGAGTCAGACAGCACGGAAATAGACCCTTTGACTTACTATGGCCCCACCTCTCTATTTTTCCCCTCACAATTAGTTCAAGCACCAATTCAATGTGCTACATTATGATAGGGATTATGGGAAAATTTGTTTCTAAAAATTCTCATATATCACTTTTATGTTTGAGATATTCAAAATGAAAGTCCTGAGAATTAATATCAAATGAATTCTTGAATAAATGGAAAGATAGCTCCTGGCAAAGCAGTGTCTGAGTTTTAAAGTTCCCACCCTTGTTTTAAAATGCCTTCATGTCCTCACCGGTCCTTATCTCTGTAATCTTCATCCCCACAACCTTGCAGGATACCCATGGATCTCCAGTTCTGGGCACTTGAGCATCCCCAGTTTTAATCACTGCTCCATTGGCAGCCATGCATTCAGCTTACAATCCCCTGCCGTCTGAAATTCCTTCTCTAAATCTCTATGGTCTTCCACCTCTTATTTTCTTCTTTAAGGTGCTCCAACCAAGCTTGTAGTTACTTGCCCTAATATCCACTTTTGTGCCTTAATACCAATTTTTGTTTGATAACGGTCATGTGAAGGGCCATAGGATATTTTCCTTTGGTAAAGGTGTTCAATAGATACAAGATGTTGTTATTGAGAATGAAATTTGTTTTAGTCACAGTGTTGAACAGAAAACTTAATATTTCTATTCATGCATTGTGTAAGTAAATTATATCTGTCAAAACCACTTCTGTGTTGTTCAGAGAACTTTAATCAAAAGAAAATGTAATAAACAATGCCCTAATCAGTGTTCATTTAACTGCTGTATCAATCTCCCATCACAAACTTCACTCCAGCATGACCTGTTTGAACACTACTTCAGAAAATGTCTTTTCCTTAAACCTCACAAAAAAAATAATTCCATTAGAAAGCCTTATACAATCCAACATCTCCCCTAACCCCCTCAACATGTAGCAATGCAGTTATCTTTTAATGGTCCTGATTTTTGTCAGTGCTTTTCCTCTCTTGAAAACAAACCAGCAAGAACTCTGGTGTTATGAAACCAATGGCAAAATTATAAAATACATGGCTGAACAGAATGCTATTTCACAGAAAGCTTTACCCATTCCCAGTTGCTCCATTTACACTGAAATATAAACTTTGTGTTAATGGGCATAGGAAATTGAAACATGAGTAGGCCTGTTTTGTTATTCAGAAAGACTGTTCCTTGAACAATTTCCATCTCCATACGTTCTGATGTCCAATCTATCATTCAAACCTTGAATATAATGAGAAACTTTGTGAAAATAAATTCTAAAGATTTGCAAACTTCTATATAAAGACATTTCTCCTCACCACACTTTTAAATGGTCATTTTTTCCCCTCTGTGATTATGCCTTCTAGTTCCAGACTCCCCAGCTAGAGGGAAAAGCCTCTTAGCATCTACTCTGTCAATCTTTCTCAGAATCTTGCATATCTCAATGAAACCATCTCTCATTCTTCTGAACTCCAATGTATATCAGCATTCTTACTTAATCTCTGCTCATCCAGAAATCAATCTAATGAATCCACACAGCACTACCATCAAGCCAAGTATATCTTTCTTTTGACATAAAGACCAAAATTGCACACAAAGCTCCAAATGAGGTCTCTCTAAAGTTCTGAACAATCTGAGCAAGATATCCTAACTTTAGAACTCCATTTCTTCTTAATTAAGGTCAACATGCCATTCATTCACCTTCCTACTTGCTTGACATACCTTCCATGTTTACTTTCTGTGAATTTAGTGTATTTTGTTAGTCAGCATAACTGAATGAGTAACATGTGTAGAAAAATCTCTCTACCCCTTGCACACTAACTCAAAAATGCCTGCCAACTTACATTTACTTGCCAGGGCTAAACTTTTAACTTCTGACCCAAGTTAGGCTTTTGATGTGGCAAAATAATTCATTCAGATGTCAATCAAAATTCCCACCTCCATTGTGGTTTAGAGCCCGTATTAACCTTACTGCATTTTTTACTTGCATTCTATTTTCAATGACTGAAAGCTATCATTGTATTTTTTTAGATGTACTAGATAGGTTTCATTGTCTCAAACTAATATTGCATTGCAAGTACATACTTTTTCACCATTTTGACAGAATATATTAATGTCCCAGACAGCTCACATCACTGGAAAATGGATTTAATTAAATGTGCTAGCAACAGTAAAAGTAACAAATATTAATTTGTGGTTATAAAAAGGGAAATTCACAGATATCTGGACTACGGAGGTTAAATTACAAGAGCAGATTGGACAATTGAGGTTGTACATTTCATAGAGTCACAGCATCCTTCATCCCCACCACATCCATGCTGACCTTTTTGTCCATTACACTAATTTCTTGGAATTTATAAGGTTCAGGAGTAACTTGTTTGATATATTAAGGGGAACTGGTAGAGAACAATATTTTCTCTGGTTGAATAGTCTAGGACTGGTCTGAAATCCACAGCTAGGCCTTTCAGGAGTGAAGTTATGAAGCATTTCTACAAGCCTTAGAGTTATACAGCATGGAAACAGGCTCGTCCACCCAACCCGTTCATGCCGACTAAGATGTCTATCCAAGCTAGTCCCATTTGTCTGTGTTTGACCCATATCCTTCTAAACCTTTTCTATCCATATACCAGTCTAAATGTTTTTTAAACATTGTAATTATACCCACCTTCACAGGTTCCTCTGGCAGCGCGTTCCATATACCCTGCATCCTCCATGTGAAAAAGTTCCCCCTCACGTCCCTTTTAAATCTTTCCCCTCGCCTTAAATCTATGTCCTCTAGTTTTAGACTTCCCTACCTTGGAAAAAAGAGAGGCCATCCATCTTATCTATGCCCCTGGTGCAGGTTTAGAACTCTTTGGTGCTAACAGAACTTGATGCTAGCTCAATTGTTAACTTAAAATCTGGGAGTGATGGATTTTCGTTAACCAAAGGCATTTTGGAATATTGGGCAAACGTGCTGGAGTTAGGTCATCCATCAGAAGTAATTCCATTGCATGGCAGAACAGGCTTGAAAGGCAGGAGTGCTCTGTTCTAATGTCATAGGCAGTCATAGAGTTATACAACATGGAAACAGGCCCTTTGCTACAACTCGTTTGTGTCGACCAAGTTGCTTACCTGAGCAAGTCCCATTTGCCTGCATTTGGCCCATATCCCTCTAAAACTTACTTATCCTCTAAATGTCTTAAACACCTCTAAACACTTGTATCCACCTCTACCACTTAATCTGGCAGCTTGTTCCATTTATCCACCACTTTCTGCAATATTGTCCATCTCTGCACTTTCCTCTGTGCATCTGCCACTGATATTTCTGTTCATGGCTTTGTCACCTGTTCAGATTTCTGTTCACGGGCAGCATGGTAGTGTAGCCATTAGCGCAACGCTATTACAGCACCAGCCATCAGGGCTCAATTCCTGTCGCTGTCTGTAAGGAGTTTATATGTTCTACCCGTGACTGCGTGGGTTTCCTCTGGTGCTCCGGTTTCCTCCCACATTCGAAAGGCATATGGGTTAGTACGTTAACATGGGTGTAATTGGGCAGCGTGGGATCATTGGGCCGGAAGGGCCTATTCCTGTGCTGTATAAATAAAGTCTTGTAGAAAATTCCAACAACCCATCACTGCTGTGCCTCATGGACCAGCAGGGTCTTGAGTTTCAAAGTCTTAGTTTAGTTTTCATAATCTCATCTCTCCCTAACTCTGCAGCCTCCAACAATCCTCCAAGGTTCCTGTGGCCCTCAAAATCTTCTGCGCAACCCAATTTTCAGTGGCCTGCTATTATTTGCCATGCCATCGGTTGTCGTAACAAAACCTGTGGAATCCCTTAACATCTCTTCTCCCTAAACATCTTTCTCCTTCTTTAAATGCACTTTAAAACTACCTCTTTGACCAAGATTTTGTATCATCAAGTTACGTCGCATATACCTCGTGGAACCAGGACACCTGGGCTTATGAATCTTTTTTAAGTTCACTCGTGGGATGTGGATGTCACTGGCTTCTAGTCCTTTACCTTGGCCACTACACTACCACATCTTCTGGTCAGTGTTTATTGTTCACATGAGCTTTTTCAAACCCTTCTTCATTTAGCCCTTCAACATACTCCTCTATTCCTTTTTTACATGTGGTCAAATCACTTTCCTTTGAATATATTTCTCCACTTTTCTTTGATAATTCTCGTGGTAACATCTTATCTCTTATCTCTTATACTTTGGGCAAAGAAGTTTTTGTGTATTGCCGGTCAGGTGCATCAGTGATTATGTTCTGATCAGGAAAAAGAAATTGTTCCTATTTCCCTTGCCATCCACAGCCATTAGTGCTGCTGCCTCAGAGCTCCAAGGACATAGGTTCAATCTTGATCTGGGTTTCTGATTGGTGGTCTGGCTTCCTCTCAAAACCCAAACTTGTGCTAGTGAATTAAATAGCGTCTGTAAATTACCTCTTTAATGTGGATGTGGCAAAAGATATCAAAGGTGGAGTTGATGTGGGGGAGAATAAATTGCAGAGCCATAGGGAAATGAAAGGGGGAATGGGAATGATGGGGTTGTTCTGCTGGGAGCTGGCATGGACCTTCCACGTTGTAAGATTTTAGTAATATATCCTAATGTGTTAATGGTACATATCTCAGAACATCTTAATACATTAGAGGTGCTTTATAAAGGCAGATTATTGTATTGTTGTCATTTTGTTGCTATTTAAAGGGCTGATCTTTGTAAGTGGGCCTCCACTAATACCTACCGTACAGAAATAATTATACTTTCAAAGCAATTATTGTGTTGAGATAATTCTAACAAATATCATGTTATCAAATAAATGCAAGGTCTTTTTTCAGAACAAAATGCATACACAAACACAGCCGCCTGTTCCCTTGTACTTTGATGCAATGATTTATACTCTTCTTTTTCTGATTCCAGGACTGTGCCTGGAAGTGTAATTCAGTGAACATTGACCAGATTTCTGCTCATGAATTCTTACATTGGCTCTTAAGTTTGCCAGAATCATCTTGTACTTTTGAGGTTCCCATCCTTTGATTAGGAAGCTCATTCATTTTCTTTTAATGTCCCTTATTACCTGCTCCACTTAATCAACACTGCAGCCACAAAGGAGGAGTCACTGTATATTGGACCACAGGTATGACTGACATTGGTCGCTTGTGTATCACTTAAGCTACCTGATAAAGGTTTTCATTTGAAATTTTAAACTGCAGGAGTGATAGTAAACACAACGGAAAGGAAATAATTAAGTTTCCAACCAGACATCCTTCACCCAATCCCACAAGAAACAACTGATGATTAAATCACAGTAATATATTGAAAGATAGAGCAGACTGAAACTGTAAGTGTAATATTGCAGAAATATAAAGGGTAAAAGCAATTTCTGTTAGTTGTAATTGAGCAGATTATGACACAGTACTGCAATGACCATTGCCATTAGTTCAATTACAGGGCAGAGAAAATCACTTTCATACAACAATTCAATTGCCATAGAAAAATATAGTTCATTATCCACAACATTGTCATGATCAAAGGTTACTAAAAGCACTGAGAAAATATATTGACTCGTGTGTTCAGATTTTAGGTTCTGGTTCTTAACTGATTGCCATAATACCTGGAGAACAAAAAAAAAGCCCTTCATGTGAGAACAATTAAACAAAATAATTGACACATAGCTGAAAGAGATATTTAGAAGAAGCAACCAAAAGCTTCAAAACAACAGTAATTTTTAAGGAGTGTCACAAAGAGCACAAACAAGCAGATATTTTTTATGGAGAAATTTCTTGCCTGCACAATTAAAGGCAAAGATGTTGATGATGAATGATGAAAGTCAATGATGACCAGTTTCACAGCATAAGAGACCTGGAGGAAGGCAACATTCTCAGAAACTTGTAGAGGTGGAGGATGCAAAGTTAGGAAGGGACAAAGTACAATTGTATCACTCTTGTCTTAGAGTCAGGAGGGTCTTGAGTACCGAGTCTTGGCTGAAACCCTACTGGAGGGTTTATTAAAATTGTATTTAATTTTATTGTAATTTTATAAATTATAAAAAGGTGACATTAAAGCAAGACATTGTCCATCCTCACTTATAAAGGTCCCATTTCATTATCCCAAAGAAATACAGGTGATTCTACAAGCATCTCAAGCAATATTTAACCCTCAATTAATATCACTTAAATTGATCATCTGGTTATTATTGTAATGCTGTTTAAGGAATCTTGTTGTACATGTTGCATTTCCTACATTATCAGCTTATCTGAACTTAAATATTTATGAAACACATCCTGATATCATGAAGGTGTGTCAATCTTGTGTTCCTTTTTGAACACAAGGATGAAAGTTTTAAATTTAAGATGTTGGTCGACCTGGAGTGAATGTAGATGAGTGAACATAATAAGTCAATGGGGATTTGTGTGAATATTATAGATTGTGAGTATATTCCAGGCTTTGTAATTACTTTAGGAAATAAAACACAATTTTTAGCTGCTAGATTTTCTGTCTGTAAAAATGTTCACACGGGATTGGTTACATAGCTATTTCATAAGATCACTGTTGCTGGACACCAGGGATCATCCTTCAACTGACACCACCCACCACCAGGAGAGGGGAAATCCATGCTACAGACTAGATCTCTGTTGGTGCCCCCTCCATTAGATCAGTAGTTTTACTGTGGCTCTTTATCAGCATGGGTATCTCTATATCCATCAGACAGCTGTCTTTAAGTGTGCAGGTGACAGATTGAACAGACTCTGGCCTTTATAATATTTTTACAGCTGCTGTCACTTGGGATACAGCAGCATAGGTGTTAACTGTTCATGTATAAGCCCAAGCAGCTGGGCCATGCCTCCATAGGGTTCAAGCTGACAACCCTGTTCTGGACCAAATCAACAGATATCCACTCCCAAGCACTTTTTCCATTGACCTGAAAGTCCTCCTGCCATTCATCTGCAAGGAGAGACTAATTTAGCCCAGATCAGTAATCTTTCTGATGAAATGGTTCTGCTCTACATTAAACAATATATTCACAGTCTGAAGGAGTTTATAAACCCCTTTTTAAATGACACTGCAGTGTGTGATCTGGGGCAGGCAGTATGGTAACCAAAGCCTGCTAGGATATTATTATTGAAAAGGATGATGCCCACTTGAGCTCACCACAGTAAACTTCCTCCTCAGCCTTAATATTAAGAAGCTAGTACATGCAACTGGAGAACAAAAATATACACTGAATGCTCATTAAAAAATGCTTGAGTAATCCTATTTTTAGGATTATAATTCCATGAATTATAGAGGACTATGTGGGAGGGAAGGGTTAGATAGATATTAGAGCACGATAAAACGTCAGCACAACATCGTGGGCCGAAGGGCCTGTACTGTGCTGTAATGTTCTATGTTCTATTTTCTCAATGTGTTCTGCCGTATATATATCTGTACTTTCATCTGTTTACTTCTCAACGTGGCATGAGCCACCTCAGGCCCAAAGGCCCTCAGGGCTTTAGAACGATTGCCAAGCAGGAACACGGCAACGTGTTCTCGTTCATAGCCGGAGTGTAATCGGTTCACCGAGCAGCACACTTAACCCTTTGAAGTCCTTTTAATGGTAAACTACACGAAATCGATCAATTATTAGGGGATGTGAAGATTTCCTGTTCAGTGGCCTCGCATTTGTAGCTGATTTCTGCCCTAGCTATTTAGTGTGATAATGGCGTTTGATTTCAGTGTACACAAACACCATTGTCACACTCCAAAGCTCTCAGCAGAAGTGAAAGAATTTGCCAACGGCAGAGGTGTCCACCTTTTCTATTCCATCCATTAAAGCAATCCTGGTAAAATGAAGCAAAGCTGTATTAGGCAAAAAGGTGACAAAAGATTTCCTGTACGTTTTAATAAATCTGAATAATTAAACCGTTTAAACGTTAATTGTAAAATTCTTAGTTCAACTAAACCACTAATTAACCATATTGGTTGAAATAAAACCTTTCTAAATATACTGAATATATAAGTTTGAAAATTGGATTGCAAGCAGACTTTTCGTTGATTAATGATACTATTGGCATTCACAGGACTAATCTCCAATATTTATTCGTAAATGTAATGATGTAGAATTAATTTCTTATGTCGGGGTAAAGAACTAAGTTGATAGAAAAGTCAAAACTTTGTGCTTAACATTAAAGAAACCATAAACATTCATTCTAGATCATACGACTTCTAGCGAATTCCCGATTACCCCGACAATAATGTTGCACTTTTGCTGTAACATTCTTGATATTTAAAGACACTCACCTGAACGGAAGGGGCTTCCTCCCATGTGTCCCGTCTCACGTTGCTCTCTGTTATGAACACATTCAGTTAATGGGCGCTCATTCCGAAGATCCAGCTGGGAGTTTTGTGCATTAAAAGGAACCTGTGCAAATGGGCCTGAGAGATGGGTGTTAAACCTATTTCTTCCCGTTTGTAAACTGAAATCCGGTTCCCTCTCTTTATGTGCTCGGCCAGCTTAAGCAAACAGTTTATTCCTTTCTGATACGTCACGTTGAAGTATTGATCAGCTCGAGCTGTTCGCTGTTTCAGTTACTTTTAACCAAACAAGCCTGAAGTAAGGTTACCAATCCGTCCAGGAGTGAGCTCCCTTCTTGCGAAATTGTGAAATATCTAACATTTCACCCAAATCCCATTTACAAAGCCTCGACTCCTCCAAGCACCCCATTTCAATTGAAACATTGTTGATATCTTAGATATGGGACATGTATTTCTCTTTGACGTCTGCACTAAGGTCACAATGTTCACATTTTAGAAATCCGCAGATATTACCCCATGTCCGCCTTCCTCTCCAGTGAGTCAGACCCATTCCGAAATAAAAAGCACGAAGAACTATATTTTAGAACTACGGCTTTCTACTGACATCGTTCAGCACTTTTATTCAAAATTCCCCAGCCTTTCAGTAAGAGGATGTTTCTCCCCGATAGTATAAACCATTACACGAATGTTCGATGTTCAGAAAGTGCTGTTGGCATGCAGGGTTAGTACCATCAATTGTGTAAAACAACGTAACATTGCTTAATCGCGACGTAAAACCCATACTCCATCAATATCAGTGAAATTATACCGAATATTGTTTCCCGTCTTAGTCGGAACTAATTGATGTCGTTAATTCCCTGTATTTTTCCAAGTTCTAACAGTAAAGCAAAAGTCGCCTAATTGCAGTGTTACTGCAATGATATTAACAATGTGAACATTGTACAATTTCCTTTTCTCTGGTGATGCCGCAGTTTTTTTGTGGCAAAAGTAGTTACACATTCACAGCTGAAAAATCTATCTGGTGGACGGTGTGCTGTCATTTTTATACATTGGACAGAAGTTATGTTTCTTTGTGCATGGGATAGTGTCGGTTTAGCTAACGCCCTGGGAAAGCACCACTGATAGACCAGTTCACATCTGCTTCAGTTCCCCAGGAATGTAATGTAAAACTAACCCCACAACAACCAAACAGAAATAGTATTCATCTTATG